>NW_017306700.1:31643-69379 GCF_000935625.1 Nanorana parkeri
AAAAAGAAATTTGAAAAGGTAGCTTCCTTTTCCTCTTTTTTGAGACCTAAATGTGATGAATTAGAGGTTGAAAAAAATGTGAGCGGACACATGTCTATTTATACCCGCCTCCCATAGACCTTACATGGGTCTTTTAAGCTCAGTTTTTCCTCCATCACAGGATGGAGGAAAGAATTGAATGGACACGGATGTCACATCCGTTCCGTTCTGCTCTGATTCAGCGGGGGATCTGTTCACGTATCTCCTGCTAATTGGAACGGATGCTGACTGTGTGAAAGGGGTCTTTAATTTCCTATGATTGTTTTCTCAAAGGGTTCTCTTTAAAATCCTAATGCTTTGAACCTTGCTGAGTGGACAATGTTGGAGTGTTGGCCTTTGCATCCCTGCAATAATATACAACATTATGAACTCTGTTTATGATCATTAGAATGTTTGGAGAAAAATGTAACTTTTTGCTTTGATTGCCCCATATGTTTGCCTTTCCTCTGGCCACACGACTTATGACAAGTTTACCAGCTGTCATCGCTCTCTTGACATCCTGCCTGTTGTCATGCAACACTCTGCCAGGACTTGAAACATCTCTATTTAATTCAGAGATGATGGACTGTTATGCTGAACATCAGCTGACAGCCATATTAATAAAAAAAAAAAAAAGTTCAACACACACAAAATCATTCAGAATAAAATGCCAACATACACATTATTAATCCAACATATGCTGATGATACAGCGGCGGTCAGCTGCTCATCACATGATACTGACTGAGAAACACATACTGTGAAAACAAAGCATTCTTATTACTAGCAAAAGTGGGTGCATTCCAGAACAGGAAAGGTTGAGAATATGACTAACAGTGCTAAATTGTCTTAAGGGGGCACAATATGCGCGAAAATAATGTGAATGGTGTGACAGCGGGCAATATATGCTGAAGAGGAGTGCAGGGGGTATGACAGTGGGCAGTATGTGCAGGAGAAGAGTGTGGAGGGTATGACAACAGAAAGTATGTAGAAGGGAAGTGTATGGAGGGTATGACAGGGGGCAGTATGTGCAGGATTGGGGTGCAGAGGTTATAACAGTGGGCAGTATGTGCAGGAGAGGAGTGCAGAGCGTATGACAGGGGGCAGTTTGTGCAAGAGTGGAGAGCAGAGGGTATGACAGGGGGCAGTTTGTGCAAGAGAGGAATGCACAGGGTATGACAGTAGGCCATTTGTGTAGGACAGTATAATCTTTTGGTTATTTGTGGATGGTTGTATGCTTACTAGTATCATCACATAAGGGTGTTGCCGTTCTGCTTTTTTTCAAGTTTCTAGAGATAATTTTTTCTGCAAAATGTGAATAAAAAGCCTACAGCTCCACATAGGCTCTAAAGTGAACCTGTGCCCAAACTATGCACATTTAAGTATTTACATATGCTAAACCAGCAGTAAAAGCATGTTAAAATATTTCCTCATTAACCTCTATAGCTATAGGCATTGTGTAGAAATGAATCTTCGAAGTTCACAACAGAAGCACTAAAATCACAAATTCTCTTCCTTTTGTTTTCTATAGCAGAAGAATTTTCCAGCCTGCCAGGCAAAGCAAACAGCAGGCACTGCAAGGGGTTCCAAACTGACTGCAACTGACTTCAGAGTCTCTGTTGTGATCTTTGAGGGTGAATTACTCAACAGTACATGCACCTAGAGAGGTCAGTGATGGCTTGTTTTAAGCTCATTATCTGCTTATTAAGAATATGTAAAAACATGAATGTTTATAGTCTGGTCACAGGTGCACTTTAATTTGCTTATTTGTATACTTGGATTTTTTTCCTCAGGTGCACTTTAATTTGCCTATTTGTATACTTGGATTTCCCCCCCCTCAGTTCTGCAGTACATTGCAGTCAGGGGAAACCATGTATGTTTGAGGTCCTACCTAAGCTTCTGTTGGCTGCTCAAGAGGCTGTCCCTGACAGCCAAAATAGGTTCTGGCCTGCTCACAGGGATTTAGGACATTGGTTGTCAACTTACAAAGTATAGGTGGCCTCTTCTGTGCCTACTGCCATCACCATAGTGCCACACATAATGTTCAGTATATGTTAGACTGCAGACATCCTAGAGGAATTGATGGCCAGAGAGTGTGGACATGAAACACGTGTGCATGGAGACTGTAGACATGCTGGAGAAGACAGAGCCTGAGGTCATGTTACATGAAGCTTGTAGTGATCACTGCTATTATCACTTTATGAGTGAATTCTTACTACAGACTTCTTGGGCCCTCGGGCTGCACAAGAACCAAAGGGCTGCATAAGGCCCTCAGGCTGCAGGTTGTGCACCAAATGGTTAGGGGCTTACGGGATTTCTGGCACATCAATAGCGTTTTATTGTACTTGCAGCTTTTAAAGGCATAAAACAGGAGGAAATGTGCATGCATTGAAGAGATATACTGAATTTGTGTTTTACTCTTTTTCCCAGACGTACACTTTATACACCGATCATCCATCAACATTATGACCACCCACCTAATATTGAGTAGGTTCCTCTTTTGCCACAAAAACAGCCCTGACCCATCAAGGTTTGGACTCCACTAGACCTCTGAAGGTATGCTGCGGTATCTGGCACCTAACCATCAGTAGCAGATGCTGTAAGCTATGAGGTTAGGTCTCCATGGATCAGACTTGGTTTTTCAAACACATCCACAGATGATGGATTGGATTGAGATCTGGAGAATTTGGAGGATGAGTCAATACCTGAAACTCATTGTTGTGTTCCTCAAACCATTCTTGAACCATTTTTGCAGTGTGTGCACCAATAAGCCTTGGCCGTCCATGACTCTGTTGACATTTCACCGGTTTTCCTTCCTTGGACCACTTTTAGTAGGTCCTGACCACTGTAGTTTTGGAGTTACTTTGACCCAGCCATCCAGCCATCTCAATTTGGCCCTTGTCAAAGTCGCTCAAATCCCTATGCTTGCCCATTTTTTCTACTTCCAACACTTGAACTCCAGATAACCAGACATATCTTGTCACATATCTGACCCACTTCCAGGTGCCATTGTAACCAGATAATCAATATTATTTACTTCACTTCTCAATGGTCCTAAAGTTATGGCTGATCGGTGTATATCTCAGCTATGTATTTAGCTGTTTGCCTATAGGACTCTAGTTTTTTTTCGTGGTCATCAGGTTTTGCTCAGGTACCTTGAAGTCAGGATATCCATTTTGAGTGGCCACACACACCCAGAGCAGAAGATCATCTGCGGTCCTCATCTTGTTGTGACTCTACAGCAGGGGTGCCCAAAAGGTCGATCGTGATCTACCAGTCGATCGCAAAGGTATTTCTGGTAGATCGCGATCGCAAGTTGGAATTAGCTGCTCTGTTTATCTGGGAGCTCAGCTACTGCTGGCCGGGTGCAGTTTGCTGTGTTGGCCAGCAGGTGGGGCTGTTGCCTGGCACAGCCACTGACACTGGAAGCCGTGGCTCAGCATGCAGCTACTCTGGGGGAATCTGAGAGCCAATCCCTTGGGGGATACAAAACCTACACAGGCCTGGGCAGGGTAAGTGGTGGTCTTTATCAGAGGAAGGGGGCATTGTGTACTGCAGCCTGTGTTATCTCTACCCACTGTACACAGCCGTGTACCCCACCTAACAGACTGTGCCCCAACCTAACATACTGTGCCCCCACCTAACAGACTGTGCTCCCACCTAACAGGACTGTGCCCTCACCTAACAGGACTGTGCCCCCACCTAACAGGACTGTGCCCCCACTTAACAGACTGTGCCCCCACCTAACAGACTGTGCCCCCACCTAACAGACTGTGCCCCACCTAACAGGACTGTGCCTGCACCTACAGACCATGCCCCCACCTAACAGGACTGTGCTCCCACCTAACAGGACTGTGCCCTCACCTAACAGGACTGTGCCCCCACCTAACATGTCTGTGTCCGCACCTCACACGACACACCTAACAGGACTGTGCCCTCACCTAACAGGACTGTGCCCTCACTTACAGACTGAGATTAGGAGCGTTAGGTTTTTAAAAAAATTATAGGTAATAGGTTTTATTTTACCATTACAGGTAATAGTCCCATAGTTTATTTCCTCTGATAAGAGTGCTAGGTCTAACTAAGGGCCCATTCATAATAGTACAGTGCATTCATCGCAATCACACCTACCCTGCATTTTGTTGTAGGAGGTGAGTGCCATTCGTTGGTAGATCTCATTGAGCTGGTCATATAAAAAGTAGATCTTAACCCAAAAAATTGTGGGCGCCCCTGCTCTACAGATTCGGGCCCACAGCTCAGCGTTGACTGCAATCTTCAAGACTCCCCTAAGTGGATTTGTCACATGTCATTTACTTTGGAAAAAGGAAAGATTTGATCTGCAGCCTTCTGAAGAGAATCCATCTTTAATTTACCATGCAAGGAATAATGAGCCACTGACGTTTTTCTCCTAATTGTTTTCTTACACTCTGTAAACATAGTCCTCATCTCTTCTTGGGGGAAATTCAAGACTCCGAGCTGCTGTCTCAGCAGAAACAACCTTCGTCTGGGCCAAGTACTGCTTTATACAAACATTATGGAATTTCTTTCATTGCCAGAGGCCTAATCACTGTGCAATATGGTCCTGTTTATTTAAACGTTTAAGCACTGTCCAAGCAGAGGGATAAAGCAATCAGCATCAGGAAGTTTCCCAAGGATGTTAAATATCATGCATGTAACAAACCAGCGACTGAAGGGGTCTGAAGGCAAGAAATGTAATTTGCCATTTAACAATCTAGGTCAGTACAGAATACAAGACATTTAAAGGGTCAGTCCACTTAAAACTGATATTTCACCATTTGGTATTTAGTGAACAAATAAACAATCTGACAGTATCTTAAATCTTTCAGATCTATGTGCTTGAGTCAGCCTGCCTGCTGAGGCCAACTGGCCATTATGAGGGATTTACACCTTTCCTGCTGGATATTTTACATTTCTTTTTGGAGAATACAGTATGAGGTGTTGAGATATGCAAAGTAGATGGGAACACTCAAAACTCCTATTTGAACATGGATTTGAATTCTATGGCACAAATAGCTAACTATTGTTGTATCCAAGAGATATAAGCAGGTATAAAAATGCAAACTTTCAAGCTTCATAATGCACCTAGGGATACAAGAATAGGAATAGACGAATGCTAGCTTTCCCATTTCTGAATGTCATCTTGGATTGCATATTTTAGGATCCTGAATTAATTTAGGGATACAATGATGCCAGATTTCAGGATTCCCAATGCATGTAGGGATACAAGAATACTAGATTTCAGGATTCCCAATGCATGTAGGGATACAAGGATACTAGATTTCAGGATTACAAATGCATGTAGGGATACAATGATGCCAAATTTTAGGATTCTGAATGCAAATTGGGTTAAAAGGATGCAAGCTATCAGTATTAGGAAGGCACATATGGATACAAGGATACCTGTTTTTTGGGTTGTGAATGTGCACAGGGATACAAGGATTCCAGATTTCAGGATTGGGAATGCAAATAAGGATACATAGATGCCAGGTTCCAGGATTAGGAAGACACATAGGGGTAAAAGGATGCCAGCTTTCAGGATTCCGAATGCACATAGGGATACAAGGATGCCAGCTTTCAGGATTCTGAATGTACATTGGGTAAAAGGATGCAAGCTATCAGTATTAGGAAGGCACCCAGGGATACAAGGATACCTGGTTTTTGGATTTTGAATGTGCATAAGAATACAAGGATTCCAGGTTTCAGGATTGGAAATGCACATAGGGATACATGGATGCCGGCTTCCAGGATTAGGAAATCTCATAGGGATAAAAGGATGCCTGCTTTCAGGATTCCAAATGCACATAGGGATGCATGGATACCAGCTTTAAGGATAAGTAAGACACACAGGGATACATAATTGCCAGCTTTTAGTATAAGGAAGACACATAGGGATAAAAGGATGTCAGCTTTCAGGATAAGGAAGACACATAGGGATAAAAGGATGTCAGCTTTCAGGATAAGGAAGACACATAAGGATAAAAGGATGTCAGCTTTCAGGATTATTAGTATACTGTATATATAAGGAAACAAAAAAAACAGCTTTCAGGATTATTAGTATATATGTAAGGAAACAAGAAAACCAGCTTTCAGGATTCTGAATGCACATAGGGATAAAAGGATGCCAGCATTCAGGATCTTGAATGCACATTGTGATCTGGAGATTAGATTTTTCTTAGAAATGTAGTGCATTGGGCAGACTGCATGGTTATTTTAAATAAGTGGTATTTTATAGTGCGTCTGTCACTATGTTTAAAACATAGACATGAACAGTTGCATTTCCTGCAAAGCAAGCAATAATACTCTCCTGTCCTACTGCATATGTAGCCGAACTCCTTTGCCTAGGGGAGAGATAATGTTGCTAATAATCGACAGCATCCACCAAACATTCAGGTGTGTCTGGTGCCTTGGTCCACTCTGTGCTCTGTGGTTCCTTCTGCAGGCTCCTGTGTCCTGCAGGGGTGTAGGCATCAGTGGATGAGATCGCAGAGCATAGTGGGGACCTGGCATCTGACACTGCCGTTAGTTTAAAATGTAGAAAATCTTTCAGCATGGTTAAATCTTCAACACAAAAGAGTTGAGTGGTATGGGTGGCAGCACAGGTGAGTAATAGTTGCTTGCTTTGCATGGAATGCCAATGCTTATCTTTAAAAAAAAATAACAGCAATTATTTTCTTTTGAGGAAAAATTATCTGCGCAACAAACCTGTTGACTTTAGCAAAAACTCAGAGTATAGAGTTCAACAGTCTGTGAGGACTGTAACGTATAGCACAGTGTACAGAGTGCAGCAGCATGTGGTAATTAGTGTGTAGTAAAGTGTACGGAATGACATACGTAATTTTCAGTCTATAGAATGCAGAAAGACAATGTAATATAAAGTTTTATACAAAAAAAATATTGTTTACAGGGATCTTAAGTATAAACATATTACATATTATGTAACATACAACACAGTGTACAGAACCTAGTGGTCTGGAATAGGTAATGTATATCATAGCATATAGAGTACAGTTTGTTTGGAGTATACAAGTCACACCGTGGTAAACAGTTGGGAGAATGTCATGTGCAGCACAGTGTGCAGAGTGTTGGTTATGTGTTTAGATGAAGCACTGAGATCTTGAGGGATGCTGAAATAAGTTTTACTTCCTTAGAAGAACAGTATATCAGAATACAGCATTATACAGCATACAGAGAGAACGTCCTGTGTATCATAGATAAGCATGCACATACAGAGTAGCATAGGCTAGCATTGAACTACAGCGCCATCTACAGATCAAAAGACATACTACAGTATATGCTGTTGTATTTCCAACACAGAGTCGGTAACAGACTGAAATATACTAAGTGCTGTTGATATGTAACATACTTTCATTGCTTTCAATTTCGAGGTTTAAGTTTCAATATAACTATGAGATTTTATGGCAAGAAATAATTCTTAGGATTTGGTAAACTAATTCGGATTAGGAAAATATTTCCACTGATAAAATGACCTAATCCCTTTGTGAATTGGCCAATGTGAGATTTCCACACAGACTATTAAAGTATCTCACATGGAGTAAAGTTTTGTGAATTGACCTGCGTCACAGGGCCAGGAAGCCTTTTGATACGGCCCAGCTGATGTGACAAGTGTGCTCTTCAAATTGAAATGCAATCAGAATGTAGCACAATACTTTCAACTTGCTCTTAAAGACCATTTGTTGTGTAAACACAATTAAAATGAAACTTCCCTTCCAGTAAAACATGCCTGATTGTGTAACTGCTACATTTAATGCAACATCATTTCAACTTCAAAGGGATGCTATATATATGCCCGTTAAGCAGGCCTGTGCCATGCGCTGGGGTCACCTTAAGCACAATGAATAAACACTCCCTAAGAAAGGTAATTTTATGAAGTTTCACCCCAAACCACCAAATCAACTGTCAGAGATACCGTGCACGGGTGTCCCCACACCGCGTACAGGTATCTCTACGGGAGGACCAAATATGTGACCACACCAGGCAATGCTTATAAGGGCATAGTTTATTCAAGAAAGCGAAAACAAGTATCCACAAGCAAATAATAATAATCAACTAAATGCAAACACAAGCACATACAAAAAGGTAACAGGGCACGTAAATCTGGGGAGCAAAGTAACACAAGGGGAGCCAAGGAACAAGGAGGCAACAGGATACAGGACTGGGACAGGACTCAGGTAATGGTGACAATGCTGAGGCAAAATCCACACTGCAGGGAGGGATTAAATACCCCCCCAGGTAGCACCAGGTGGTGATTAATCGCCGACAGCTGGGAGACACCCGCAGGTGAGCACTGGACTTGCAGGTTCCAGCACCACCCAGTGGTGGTCTGGCACCTGACAGCTCATGGCTGCCTGAAGACACCTGCAGGTGAGCACAGGAACTGCAGGACCTGGTTCCAGCGCCACCTGGAGGTGCTATGGTCCCTGACATCAACATCTAATTAAATTGTAAATAAACGCTAAAAATAAAAAAAGTGCTGCGAGGTAGAGATTTTTGGTAGAAGGGACATGCAAAGCCTTTTCTGCCAAAAAAAAAGACTATGGGGTCTATTCACGAAGCTGCTGTAGGCAGCCGAGTGAATGACCGACCTGAAGTGAAGTGAGCCGAACACTGTTCGGCTATTCACTTCAGGCTGGTACGGCTAATTTCAGCCGTACATCGGCTGAAATCAGCCGTACATCGGCTTGCTTCGTGTGGCTTCGTGTCGGCCGAACATGCCCAGCATGTTCGGCCGACCATTACAAGTACTGGAGCAAAACTGACTGGCTCCTTGTGCTGCTTCTCCCTCTCCCAGTCTGGGAGGTAGATGAAAGGCAAATAAAACGTACTTGTATTGTTTAGCTGCATTCATTTTTGTCTTTTATATCTGTCTGAAGTACTCTTAAAAATGTCAGTTGACAGAACAAGGCTAAAAAATTCACCTATCTTGGGTTATTAACATCTCTTTCTTCAGACAGACATACTACATTTTCTTATAAATGGTGTATAAACTAAAGATATGCTGTCTTTTCATATAGTATCAAATCTCCTAACAAGGTAGGAAACATAACAAGGCTTTCTTGTAAGAAACTTATCAATTGTGTAATTAGTTCTCCTCATTTATCTGCGGTTTCAGTGCTGATCACTGAGATAGAAGCCTAAATTGCCTCATAACAATCCCACGCATGGCATGCAGTGAGCAGTTTTGAATAATTTCCCCATTAATCAGAGCTTTTCTAATATTCAGTTGGGAAGGTAATCCAGCTCATGCACCTGTACAATAAATAGCATAGCGTGTATATATATATATATATATATACAGTGCTCGGCATAAATGAGTACAGCCCAACAGATTTGTCAGAGATCCTTTACTTTCCTTTCAGAATCAACATTTTGTATAGGACACTATACTACAAAATACTCCCACAAATGTGGGCCATTGATTGCTACCAAGATTTGTTAATTTGCACACAGATAAAAGTATTTTTCCTAACAAATTCATTCAAGACTTGTTTAGCTTGTTTAGTTATTATATATTTTTTATTTGTTTGTTTTTATATATTTTATGTATTGATTTTTGGTGTTAGTAGAGTTGTGTTAAACCCTAAGTGCGGTTAATGCTGAAACCAAAAGCTGAAATACAGCTCTCTATTCATTAATACATTATTGTATTAAATTGTACACAACTTTCTTTGTTTTTTTTGTTTTTAGTTTTGGATGGAGTGGATTGGTTAGTGTTTTATTAAAGGGATAAAGCATGGGGAAATGTGCATGGATTGCAGAGCTATACTGAATGTGACCTTTTTATTCTTTGCTTCATTTTCAGGGCTGGTTAATGATTAAACTACTACACTGTTTATAAACTGCAGGAATGTAGCCAGTTAGTAAAATGCAGCCTTGTGAGGCTTGTTTGAATGAAAGAGTGTGATTAGAGGACATTCACCTTGACCTGCAACTCTCACACATACTGTGGCAGCCTCAAAGGTTCCATTTAGTAAAGAAAGGTGAATCCCTCTATTAGGAATGTATATAGGTATATAATCTTGTGACCTGTTAAAGAGGAACTTCACCCGAATCTTAAAAAATACAACAAAGGCACCTCTAGAAATATTTAGTAAACTACAAAGATATATTTATAGATCATTGCAGGTGTTTTATTCTTTACATACCTTATTTTTCTTTTCCTCCTTCATTCTTCTCATGGTGGCCGTTTTTTCTGAGGACAGATGAATCCATCCTTCTTTACTTCCTGGAACAGTGCACATCACCTGAAGAGAAAAATTGCACTTCCCCCCTCGAGATGAGATTTCCCAGGAGGGCACTGGTGATCTAAGCTTTTCCAGGAGTCATGGCCAGGGCTACATCACCAGTGCCTCACGCAACCAGAAAGTAGAAAAACAGTAACTGTAAGTAAAAGCAAAAAATGTTTAGCTATTGAATGTAAAATGATTTCGTATCAGCATGTAGAGCTGTATGTTAATGTAATTTTTAGAGAAAGGGGGTAAAGGTCTGCTTTAAGCTCCAGCTGTCCATTCTGTCTCTCCTACAGTTTGTCTCACATGTACATGTGCAGTGTTCCACGCCTGCCATAATGTCACAGTTAAAAATGGAGGGGGGGTGAACTGGAAACATTTGGGGGTTCAGACTCAAGTTCAGCACATCCATGAAACATTGCAAAGCTTTTATGACAGCTAATAACTGTTTTACTGGAACAGCACAAGGCCACTGATATGTTGTAGGGGGCTGTCAGGGTTAGTAATAAGTAATAACATTTTAATTAATATATGTCACCTTTGTGTTGACAAAGCTGAGCCAGGCCAGAGCGTGTTATCTCTCTATGACAGCACAAAGTTTCCCAGCACATTCACCTCCCAGCATGCAAAAAAACTTGTGTCACCGCTGAGGTTAAAAACAGAGGTTTAGATACACGTCTTGTAAATGTGAAAGCCGCACAGGTGCCTTGGCGAGGCAGTGCGGGTTTCACATTTTCTGCAGAAGAGGTGTATCTAAACCTCTGTTTTTAAACTTAGCGGTGAGACAAGTTTTTTTGCATGTTGGCTGGTGAGTGTGCGGGGAAACTTTTTGCTGTTGTACTGTATAAAGCCCTTCCATGTGCACCTTGCTGTAAAGCTGGTGATGAATTGATGAGTGTGTTTGCCATTTGTTGTGCTTGATCTCTCCATGACAGCCACAACAAGAAGTGAGAGGAAATCCCTGATGGTCAGCAGGGTCAAGAGAACTAATGTCCTTTTTGGAAGATTTCCCATCTATTCCTGTTCTGGTGACAACCCAAAATTTGAGATTTGCTTTTACTTTCAGTAATAACAGTCACCAAGACACATAGAGAGAGAGGGAGAATCTCCCTAACGGGGACACAGATAGCAATAAAAAACATGACAGGTGTTCTAATCTCCCTCCATTCAATCCAAAAACAAATTACAGGTGGGTGAAAACTGCTTGCAAGTCACTTATGCCACTAGATGATGCTGAGGAGCATAGGCTACACGCAGGGCAAAAGAGTTATAAATCAGCCACTTACAGGGTTATTCAAAAAGGGTGAAGAGTTTGGAGACGGCAGGAGAAGTGAACAATCTAGGACAACATAGCTGAACTGGAAACTTTTTAGGACAAACAGTCTAGGACAAATCAGCTATTTTTGTCCTAGACTGTTCACTTCTCCTGCCTTTTCCAAATTATTCACTCTTTAGTGAATAGCCCTGTTAGTCTCTGGCAGCCTAACCTCCTTGGAGTTGTCATGGCAACATGCATGTACAACGTAGGCAGGATTTAATTATGAAGTGATAGCACTGTAGTGGCTTTTTTAGGTAGTGACAATTGATTACTTTATGAATGATGGAAGTAGCAGCCACAGCAGTAGCAGCAACAGATCTAAAAGCTATAAGAAGGCAGGTTGTATCTTGAAATATAAATTAGAGTGTATTATTTGAGACACAATAGCCACAAATATTGGTCAGTGACTGGACAGTATGTAAGTAAGGGACAGGCGGATTCACCTATCCTCATCAAGAACTCCTGCTGCACTGAAGGCCCTCTCAGACAACACACCAGCCTCAGGGAAAGCCAGAAGCTCCAGTGCAAACTGCGCAAGCTCTGACCAGTGGTGCACTTTGGAAACCAAAATATCTCCCAACTTTCTGAGATGAGAAAGAGGGACACCTTTTAGCACAAAGTATGTAGGCAGCGAATACACGACACGACCATGATATATTAATGATTGAGTAAACCTATAAGCTCTTTTTCCATCACGCCATTTCTTTTTACTGGATTTTAAAATTGCAAATACAATGAGTTAGAGGTCAAATGAAAGATTTAGCATAGTACAACACTTTTGGTTTGTTATAGCAGCAGGTTCATTAAGCCCAATCCAAATTCCCCCCATGATAAACAAAGGCAGGGGCTCTGGATCTGGAATGTTCTATAAATGTTCTATAAATATCAGTTTATTTATAGCCAAGTGCATAACAAAGATTAACAAAATAACAATGATTTCCTGCTGGACTGGCGAGCCTGTGCTAGAATTCTGGATGGCAATTAGAAAAGGATAAGGCTCACTAAGACTGGAAATGTTCCTGTAATGGCACATTTTTTCCCCAAATTAAAGGGAAACTGTAGCGCATTTCCTGACTTTGAGTTATTTTTGCAACAATGAAATGAAAGCACTATGGGATGCGACCAGATTTGTGATGTCTCCCTGTTGTGGCTGTCTGTAAGAGGTACCTCCGGCAACCCTCCTGACCAGCATCAGAGATATCAGTTATTGTTATGAGATATCAGCCAGTTACAAGACAAGACACCTACAGGTTGGATTAATCTGAACTTTCAATTGGTAGCAAGGCTGGTAAAATACATAATAAGGAGCTGCAAAGCGCTGCATAAATTTGACAATTTATGTTAAAGGATAACTGTTTTTTCAGTTATCCTAAAAGTTGCAAAGCCCCCCCCCAACACAGTCTTACACTTTGTTGGGAACTGCACAGGCTCTCCATCTGCACAGACTCTCCATGGAGAGTCTACCAGATGGTTCCTTCTTCTACTCTCCTTCTACTCCATTTATTCCCATAGAAATGTCAATTGACTATTTACAATGCTGTCTGTATAGAAATTAGGCAGGTAATTATTTTTGAATAATTATTTATGAATAACTGTACTTAAAGTAAAATCATTCTTTACTGCAGGGGGGAAGGAAGAGATGAGCAGTGTTGCCAATCACTGTGGAATCACTGTGGATAGGGTTCCTCAAAGACCAAGGGTTCCCCTCGGTCAATCCAACTGGGGTGAAAATTTGGGGAATGCCAAAATCTTTGGTTCTCCTGTCCTTTTCTTTTCTCCTCTTTTTTAAAAATCTTTTTGTTCTTTCCCCTTTCTATGTCTATCGCCCTTTCGTCTCCTCTATTACTCTGAGTATTGTTTGTAGAGTAGTCTGTGTTTCTGCTGTTTTGCATGGACCAGAAGCTTCTAATAAACTTTCTGCCCAACACTAATTGTTGAACAGCACACAAGGAAGTCGATAGGGTCTATCTATAAATTGTGAGTTTATTTAAAAGATACATAGAGAATGTGACTTTCACAAACATTCTCTGGTGGAGAACCATATCCAGTTCATGTGTTTTAAAACGGGGTGATTGGTTCTCCACCAGAAAATGTTTGTGAAAGTCACATTCTATGTGTCTTTTACACAAACTCACAGTTTCAATTTAGGCATGCTCCCCTAGACACAGACATGCTCATTGGCAGGTAATGGCTTAAAACTTTAGGCATTGGGGAACTTGTTTAGAGACCACCAATGGGTGGCAAAGAAAAATAACTGAAAATTACTATAAAAAAACCGGTAAATAATAGGTGTCTGTACATGCATGGAGACATGTTTTCTGTTCACAGAATGCATTTTTTGAACTTGCCTGAAATGATAACCATAGGATGGGATAGAAGAGTTATTGAACAACAGGATTCTCTGGGGGCAGGAACTGATGTGAAGTTCAATGTTCTCTGTAATGCCCTGTGGAATGGGTTGGCACCATATTAATAACTAAATGGTATCTAAAAATAGTGAAAGAAAACTTTAAATAACTTAGTCACTTAAAATAACCCACAGAAACTGACAGTAAACGGATTGAATGTGCAGAAAAAAAGGTGTATTTAAATATTGTTGTATTTATTTACTATATATCACGTCTTAATGTTTAGTGAGCCTGTCTGCTTGCTTGAGCTTTTAGAACATTTACATAACAAAGAAAGCTTATTTGCCTTCCAGTACCTTAATTTCCACTGATTGTATAACATGGCACTGTGATTAATGCAATCCTTTCTATATCCTCTATAGTATGTGTGTCACTTCTAAGCTGCCCATGCCGCTATGCAATACTGGCCATGTTAGTTTGTATTAATTCCAATCCTCCAATAGTTGGCCAATATATTAGTTGTAGTTTAGGCTGATCATAAAAAGCCCAATTTTGACCTGAACTAAAGAACCCTGCTAGGATGAAGATTGGTCCTTATAGGTACCCCTAGAAGTTGGTAATTAGGGCTTTCAGCATTAGAAGTGTTTGTTGTTGCAAGCCAAGGTTTTCCAAAATCTACATAGGACAATCCTTTACCCAGTTAGATGAAGGAGGATAAGTATTAAAGGTACATGCACAGTTTTAGTCCATCACACAAGCTGCACAGGAAGCAGTAGCAGGACCTGGCATCATAGATTATGGGAAGATGGCTTCCTAACAGATGTTCTTGGGGAGTCAACAGTCACCTTATGGTATAGCCTTGTTTTTTTATGAATTAATATCATTTTGCATATCAATTGGATGGGATGGACAATTCAATGTAAGTATGCAGGCTTTGTGCCACTATGTCATTTGTCCTTAAAGATCTGTAAAGGTGGTCATAGATAACATAAGTTCCCCCAACTGTTTACATTTATGTCTATAGAGCAGGTAGGGAAGTAGGGTAGGGTAGTACCTGTTGGTTCATTCAGCCCCAGATAATTTCAGTTTAGAGCAATAGAAACTAGCAATCTATGCTGGCACTCCTTTTTCTTGCCGAGGGGAGTCTTTAGGTCCCCACAACAATGACATAACTTCCCAGTCCATCCAAATTAATTTATTAGAACACCAGAAATTATCATGTGATGAAAGCATAATCTACCTTTTCTACCTTGTTAGGGATAAACTGTTAGGTCAGGTGATTGGTACAAGTTTTGTGAGGTGCTCTTGTCCTTTTTATTTCTGTACAGGTGTGGGTAAATTTACTTATGTTGTTGTGATTGTTTTTATATATCACTTTCACAATGTTAAAGTAGATGTGAACCATAACTGGGTGGCATTTCGTCTGTTAAAGCACTGTGCTCATAAACAACTCCCATATTTCTTCTTTTTGTAAAATGCTAGTTTCTCTTTTTTACAATCCTTATTTTGCATCTCTGAGCTTTTGATCTCCTCCTGCCTCTTTCATCCATTTCCTGTCTTCATGCACTCGCTTCATCCTCAGCTGCACATCATTACTCTGGATCAGCCTCCTCATAGTTTTAATGGTGGAGCATGCCTATGCAATGTGTGTCAGCAGGAGCACAAGAGAGACAGTGTCACCCTGTAGCAGGCAGTGCCTGAACAAGGCAATTCATGGCCGTATTGCCGGGTAAGATATTAATTAGATATGTGTGATTCGTTTTGTTCCATGTTGTCGTAATGAAAATTCGTATTCATACCCATTCGGATGCATTAAAACCGAAAAACACATCGGATTGGCCAGAAAAGTCACATGACGGGATCCGAAATTCGGAAACGGAAATTCGGATAAATTCGGATGCATTGTGATTCAGAAATTCGGATGTGTTCGAATGTCCAAATTTCAGAAAATTAGTACAAATTTTGATTTGGAACAAAACGAATAGTGAAAGAAAATAGTCAGAAAATTCGTATTCATACCCATTCGGATGCATTAAAACCGTTCGGGCGTAGGAGCCTCTGCTTTAGTTTTATAGGTATATAATTTTAGTAATAAAATGTTAATGGCTCCCAGACCCGAATGGCATTCCGGAGCTCCCGAATGCAATTCGGATCCCGAATGCCATTCGGGTCTAGGAGATTCAGCTTTAGTGTTAATATCTGTATATGGTTTTCTGTGGTAGTCGTAATGAATATTCGTTTGTAAACTTATTTTAAACTAACAACAATTTTTTTGGGGGATTTCATCCGAATCCAAGTCCCTGAACCTAATTGAATTTCAGACCTGAATCCTGAAATAACGAAATATCCGAACCGAATCAAATTTTTCTGCAGCTTACATTTCTAATATTAATACAAACTGAATATTTAGTAAGATTGAAAACAACCTTAAAAATAAATTAACATGTTAAACTGTATATGAGAATGTATTAACTGGGTTCATATCTATTACGTTTTGCATCTTTAGACATTGCTGTCTTCTAAGCCTGAGCTTTAATGAACTGTTCACCTGGTGGCCACCTAGAGTCCCCACAGCTCTCCTATAATTTTGGGAACAGATATGACATACACTTCTCATGTCCATCTGGATTTTCATAGCTTTCAATTGCAGGGCTTTGAAGGCCAGCAAGCCAGACGGTTGAGAAGAAAGGACCGTTTTCTCTAGGCTTATTCATAAATAAGTGACATGACAAATTGAGAGCTTCATGGGGACGTGAAACTCACCACATCTCTTCCCTTGATATGGAAATGCCTCGGATGGAACAATTGATCAGGGGAGGTTTAAAACAGTTTTTGGTAATTCAGAGAGACAAAACATCATCATGTGTGGCCATTCTGCCCAAGCAGTTACTCTCTCCGGTGTCAGAGTGTCCTATACAGAACCACTAAGCGTGACTCGGCGATTAGTAACGGCCTCAGTACATGGCTGAATTTGCTTTTAGCCTGGTCGGAATTCTTAGGACTGACAGCGATTATACAAAAAGAGTGTTGTTGTACATGGCCAGAAGATAGCCAAACGCAGACTTCATCCAACGTTTAACAAATACATTGTTAATCAGCCTTTGTAAATATTAGGTTATAATGTTTATACAGCTTACGTGTGTGTAGCGCAGCTTCACATGAACTGTTTACTTTATGGAATAGAGCTCTGTTAACTATCAGAGTGTTGGAGGCAATGAGAAGCTGAGTGCTCAGAGCAGTGGACAAAACCTGAATAAGTGTTGGATCAGTTAAAGGAAACAAATTTAAGTGCCATTCCACCCCACAGTGTTGAGTAGATCAGGAAGGTTTCCAGTCTCCTGGTGCATTTTTACTGTTGCTATAAACCCGATATGAAGATCTTTTGCAACCTCCGGTCCGACCATGACAGCCAGTGTTCGTCTGTGAGATGAACTTCCTGGTGACCCTCTTTAGCATGTATAAGTCCTATATTCAATTAAGTCATTGTAACACCTTGGCCACTGGCATCTCATAGTAATATATGGAGAATGGACCTTAGAGAGGGTAGCCAGAAAGTTCAGTTCATAGCAAATACCTAGCTGTCACGGACATACTGGTGTTAAGGGTGATCTTCCCACCAAGGCTATAGTTTGAATAGAGTAGGAAGAGGTTAAAGCTCCTGCCATTTTGGGAAAATGTCCCATCTCTCTACAAATCTCTACAAACTGGAGGTAATTTCCATCTTTTACAGCAGTAACCTTGTGTCTCAGTGACAGTGGTCACAAGACATACAGAAAGGGTGAATCTACCTATCTAGGACACACGCTGTAACAAAGGAGAAATAAAAAGTTGGAGATTGTCCGTAATTCAGGATATTAAGATGCCACATCATGGCCAAAATACACCATATAGAAATCATTGCTTGGGAGACTTTTCATTTGTCAATATGATTACCACATATAGTTACCATTTATAAAAAACAGTTTTTCATTTGCACTTATCTCAAACAAACACATCACCATAAAGTATATATAAAATGTGAAGAAGCCCCGAATGCTTGGGAAAAAATTTGACAAATATATATTTTGCCAAAATTCATGTCTTCTACCATCATCTATACATGTTTATGATACATTCTATTGTACACAGTAACTGTTTTCTTTTCCAGAATGCACCAGTCACTGTTAGTGGGATGGTGGCATCTTATGACATGTTTCAGGGAAATAAACACAAACAATAGGGTATAAAAACCCCTCTTACATTGTTGTATCAGGTTTCTTTTTGCATTGATCCAACAATCTGACAGGGTTTTTGGTACCCACTGTTCTTCATATTTAATTGCATAACAATTATTTTGAAGTATGGGTGGCTTTATTGTTGATCACCTCTGACTATTCGATCTTTCGATTTTTATGGTAGTCTGCAATATTGACAAAAAAGTATTAATTTTGATATCCTTGTATTGCAATTAAAACGCGACAGGCGTTCCAATTCATTCCCACTTTATCTAGAACTGCAGCAAAATATTTTGTCTATATTTTCATATTGTGTTCTCATATTGTCATAATGTGCACAGGAACATACATGAATAGTTGTACAAAATCCACATGGGAGCCCTAAACCAGCCTTTTATGACTACACATTTCATCTGCGTTGTTCAGCCTTTGAACGGCCCACGCACTGCCCAATTAAGCAGGAGAGGTTCTGTCTGATAATAATTGGCCCGTACACATTTTTTAAGTACAGCTGTTTGTGCAAATAAGCTAATGGTGAATCATGTGGTTGCAACTCTATACTTTGGGTAGAGGTTTACTTTTTAGTCAACCAAACATTAGAACATTGAAGGTGTGTGATCTAAGAGAATTTCAACGTGGAATTATTGTTGGTGCCAGATGTGGTGGATGCAGCATGTCAGAAACTGCTGACCTCCTGTTTTATAGTATACAGTTTACAAAGAAAGCTAAAAAAAACCTAAATAAACCAAAACAAAAACATATAGTTCTGCAAGTGAAAAACACCTTGTTATTGAGGCAAGTGGATGTTATTTAAGCTCACAGGAAGTCCATAACCACTCATATAACTTCTCCTTACAACTGTGATGTGTAGTGGGACATCTCTAAGCAGTGAGCAGCAGAAGATAACACTGGGTTCCACTATTTCCAGCACCAATCAGATACATAACTTTACTAATAATATATTTATAAATGACAAGGAATCACTGGGCATGGAATCATCAGGACCCATCTCAAACATCTCAAATTCTGCATTCTATGGTTTTATGTCAATTGCTCTGGCTGGTTGTAGGTTAATGGAGTGCGGAATACATTTTGGCACGCATTCAGCCACCAAAGTATTATTTCCATGCCACAGTGTACCTGATTATTGTAGCTGAGCATGTGTGCCCTGTTATGGATACTAGATAAGTACCTAATAAAGTGCCTACTGAGTGTGCATTCCTTCCCAAAACTTAGATCCCCCAACCTCTGCTGATCTTAGCAGCACACGGTGAGGTCCATTTGATGCTGGTGGTACCTTTAAGCAAACCTGTTGTTTGCCGTTGTAGCAGCAGAAGAAAACACTGGGTTCCACTATTTCCAGCACCAAACAGATAAATGACTTTACTAATAATAATTTTATAATTGACAAGGGTTCACTGGGCATGAGAGATCATCAAAAGCCAAATGAAAGAGTGTTTCCTGATCGGAAACATCTGAATTTCTGCATTCTATGTTGATTGTAGGGATATCATTCGGAACCTATAGATCCGTATGTCAATGGTTCTGGCTGGTTGTGGGGTAATGGAGTGTGGAATCCATTTTGGCACACATTCCGCCACAGTGTAGCTGTGGCATTACAATAATTTTTTATTCTGTCTACCTTAGTACCTTCTCTATCCCACCCACTCATAGACAAAGCAGGCATTCCCACTGCAAGCCCAATGTAAGTTTTCAGCCAGCAAGTGTCAACTCAGCTTAAAGGCAAGTTGCATAATTACGTTAACGTACACCCTATTCACACTTGTGATTGAGGCAGTCTCACAAATTGCTCCGTGAGACACATACAAACAGTTGCAGGAAGCGTTATACAAAGCAATAACAGCTGACAGCACCCACAGCCATTCCTGGCTATTCGTATGCACTTTGCCATGCAGGCATTACCTGCTGATGATCGTCCCTCTATGCAAACCAGGGGCGATAATCCACAGGTAACTGGGAAGGGCAGTAAATAGCTGCAGGTGCTGTCAATTTGAGATGCTTTGTATATTGCTTCCCATCCGTCCCACCAACTGTATGCATGAGTCTAAAGGTGGCCATACACTCTACAACCATCGCAAGACTTTAGTCTTGCGATGGTTGTAAAGGGATTAAAAAAACGTATGATCTGCCTATCTTGGACAGGCAGATCGCACTCTCGATCATCGCAAGCCCGCCCCGCTGAGGGGTGGGCTTCCGATGACCGCAATGCTGAACGGGCAGTGTGCGCGTGCGCACACCGGCCGTTCAGCATTTATCTTCCGAGCACCGTTCTAACCAGCCGAGAATCGTACGATTCCCGGCTGGTTTTCGAACATGCTGATTCGACAGAAGACGTGCGACCGTACAGTAGAAATGGTCGCACGTCTCCGTTCACACTGCTCGATTATCGTACGAAAAACCGATCGCATACGATTATCGTACGATAATCGTGCAGTGTATGGGCACCTTTACAGATCAATTCGTGAGATTGCCTCAGTTGCAAGCGTGGGGCCTTAAACTGATTAAATGTTTTTTTGACGAAATACAAAAGCCAGCTAAATGGCTATGTCTGTGGGATTTCTTTTGTTTATCTTGTGCATTGCAGCGTGCAGGGGCGTATCTGCCGCAAGGCAAACAAGGCCTCTGCCTTGGGCGGCACTTTCCAGGGGTCGGCAAAAAATGCCTCCACAAGACCAGTGAGGCTGAGCCTCACCTACCATTACCGGTATCTGCACAGATACTAGTATTTGTGCCGATACTGGTCATTTTCAGGAGTAGTCGTGAAAATGCCCCCATATTAACCAGTTGACATCCGCGGTGTTAAACCCCCTTCCCATCGAGGCCATACGCTGCCGTAAGGTCCCGCGCTTGCTGGGGACCTCGCGGCAGCCTTCTGGGGACGTTACGGCGCTGCGTATGGTGTCGGCCCGCACATCTCCTTCTCCTCCTTCCTATAGAACCATGCCACCCACCTCCGGACCCCTGATTAGGCACAGCACAGCCCTTCTAAGACCCCACACAGCCCACCTGAGATGCTGCACAGCCACCAGAGAGCCCACACAGCCTACCTAAGACTCTGGAGACATCAGGCTGCCACCTATGAGCAACACAGAGTATGACGCTTCATATTATTCTGCATTACTGTATAATGTGTTGCTGAGATTTGTAGTCCACTATAGCTATTGGTATTCTGCATTGCTTATAGCACAACTTGTTAGAAGCTGGACACATCGAACACGCTGTATCCATCGACTGACAGGTTGTACAAAATGTTTTAAACAGGAAGGGATGGGGCAAATTTAGATTGGGGGGGGGATTAGTCTTGCCTAGGGCGGCACAAAACCAAAATACACCAGTGGCAGCAAGCTGCAAAAAAAATTAAAAATACAACCCACACTAAACTTTTATGTGTTGGGATCCCTGCCAGCCTATTCATTTCAAATGAGCTTCCTAATGCACCCTGCCACAGCATGCCCCAATGCACAAAAAATGCATGCACTGTCACGGTGTAAATGGGCCCTTACAGCAGCCTGCCCAACGATGTTATCACCCTATACAGAAGTTCAGCATGATGAGCCCATTACATCTGAGCAGAAAATTGGTGACAGGACCTCTTTAGAAGCAGACATACTTTTTTCCAAGTAATTTCGACTTCTTACTACCCACACAGAGCACACACACACACACCAAATATTTGGCCCCCGTACAGGACTCTTTCCATAATGGATTGCATTTTTTTTCTCTGGCACAACATCAATTTTGACTTAATGAACTTGCCACGTTATATAGCTTTCTCGCTTTGCTGAACATACAGTGTGAAAGGAGGATGGCGATCTACCCGAAAAAGTATAATAAAAAAGGAGATCTGTAATATCATGTATGGCGGACCTGCTCAGTGATCAGTTCTAGGGTCAGAGTTTAACTCCTACCAACAGTATATTATATATTAAATGTACTGTATACACACTCCACGGTCATATTAAAGTGCATGTAAAGCCATAATCCACATTTAGACATGTGAGGCAGCATATAACGGTATCTGTAGATTGTTTAGGATTTTTGAATTTTGAGAATGTTTTAGTAGGATGTATAGGCTGGTAATCCTGCCAGTAACTGCATTAAGCAATGGGCTTTTGGTTGCAGGCTGACATAGCTAAGGCACTGACTATACTATACAGCAGGACTCAGACTGGGAGAGGGAAGGACAGGGCTAGGAGCCAATCAATCCATTGTCCACAATGCATGGCTAAAAAAAAAAGGTCATGTGCATTTTTTGTATCAGTTGGGGTGTGTTGGCTGCCTATGCTTTATGAATGGAGTGCCTTAAAGGAGAACTATGAGGTAAGTGTTTCTCCCCATAGTTCTCTTCAGGGTCATGGGAGGACTCATACTAACCTCCTCCCATGGCCCAAACCTCAGTATATAGCGAGCTATTGCCCGCAATATACTGAGAGCGCCACAGCTGGGACGGATCCCGACAATGCTGTCGAGATCCTCCCAGCTGTGTGAGTGACAGCTGGCTCTACCTATCTAGAGGCAGACCCAGCTGTGCCCGCCCCCTTCTCCGTTCGTTCCTCTACTCAGCGCTGGAGGATTGGAGAGGGGAGGGGGAACCCCCTCTCCAATCCTCCTCTCCAAAGTGTATTTGGCTGTTTGCCTGGTGTTTAGCTTTAATTATGTTAGTAGCTGAATGAAACTAACGTTGGGTTTACACGGTTCTATTTTTCTTGTTCAACCCGCGGAATAAAAAAAATAAAGCAGATTCCTCCATCAGCGCTTACGTGCGTTGACCAAGCAATCCCCTAGTGTTCTGACAGCGACCACCGGTGAATGGAGCTCGCTGCTGATTGCCGAGAATTTTCCAACCAGCTCCTTCGATCAGCTGATAGAGGGAAGCCGGGCGGAAAGGTGCCGGCAACAGCATCCATGCAGCAATTTTTAGCCAGTTCATCAAGAACCGGCCCAAATTTGAAGTGTGTCTGAGATTCGGTCCACTTGTTTGGAAATAAACCCTTGCACTGTGCTCCCCACTCCCAACCCACTGGAAAGGAAAATGCTCATTTTGTCTAAGGGAACAGAATAAGCACAGGTACTTACCTTTTTTTTCCTCGCAGCTGGAGCTCTTCTCTGCAATCTGATGCTCTATGGATGTGGACGGGCCTTTGGTGTCCTTATGCACAATGTGGTCCTGCATTGTACATGATAATGTTGGACAACCTGGAACCAGTCCAGCGGTTCCAGTTTGTCCAGCGAGGAGGAAGTCTGCAGGAGTGATGCTGTCTAGACCCTTGGTTCTCAACTGGTGGGTCGTGACCCAAAAGTGGGTCGCGACCTCATGTTCAGTGAGCCACTGCGTTCCTTCCACACCTAGCGCAGCACTGTCAGTTCTCGCGTCAAGCAGCCATTCATATGCTGCTTGGCACCAAATGTCAGCTTGAGGTGGAGTGAGCTGTAGCTATGGCAGTGACGGTGCTCCATCCTTACATGCATTGCTTACAGCTCCCTTGCATGTCCTGTAGAGGTGCCTGGACCGGAGCGGCGTCATGTTCTTGCTCATGGAGCAAGGGAGCTGTACAAGCAATGCACATATGGATTAATTTTTTTGGGAGTGTGTGTGGCTGTGTGTGAGATTGTGTCTATAGTTGTGTATGTATATCAGTGTTTTTGAGGGCCCATTCACACTAGTACAGTGTGTTAATCGAACAGTCCTGTGTGATTAATGCACTGTACCATGCAATTCCACCTACTACGCATTCTGATGTGGGAGGTGCGTTGTGCTGCCATTCATTTGAATGGCACGCCAAACACACTTCCCACCCACAGTTCAATCGCCCGAAATAAGCCCCCCCCCCATTTTGGCTCTTCCACAGCCCTTCCACTGCTACTGTGTCACCCCTTTCCTCTCTCACCACCTCTGTGTCCACTGCCCCCCGGCTCTCCCCCTATCCACCCGGGGTACAGCACACTCACCTGGCCTCTCCTTCTGGGATGTTTCCACCGCTGCCAGCCTTGGGCGGTCTGTACACAAATTAGGCAGCTGCAAAGCTCCAGCATGGGCTGAGGCGGCCGCCTAATTTGCCTGACTACAGTGCAGCCTCTGCTTTGGGTCCTGATTGATCGGTGCGGCCGGCTGGGCCCAGCAGAGCGGCGGAGGGAGTGATAATTTTATCAGGGGGAGATCCCCGGATCCGCCACCCCAGCTTTGTATAATGTATTGCTGGAATTTGTAGTCCTGTATAGCTGGTGGTATTCTGCATTGCTGTATAATCATTATACAGGACTGCAGAATACCACCAGCTATACATTATACATCAAGTCAGCAATACTGAATAGCACCGGTTACAGTCTCCAAGTGTGCCATTTTTTACACTGAACCGCAGTAACTCTGTGACAGTGACGGCTGTATGCCCCGGCGGCTGTGCGGGGATGTACTTGTGTCACTACTACCGCAGGTGGGGAGAGGAAGGGAGCGGATCTATCTCGGGGGCGGTGTGTCACGTGCCCCTTTGCCCCTCCCCTGGATCCGCCACTGCCGGTATAGTAAATTAATTGGAAAGCAATAAAAAAAAGGTAGAATGTTGACCTGATAAGTATCTGATTTCCTTTGGGGATCAAAAAGGATTCTTTTCTGTTGGATCAACTTGGACCCGTCTTTACCAGGTGTTTTCTTTTTTTGTGTTCCTGAGAATCAACCACATTTTAGGGTTGTGATGAGGTTAGGACATTTTTTTTGCCAACCGGTGTAACTATAGAATGGCAGCCTGCAGGTTTCAGTCATGAATGGGTTTTATTAAACATGGCATGTTAAACTGGCACTCAGCCAATCAAAGATTCTCAGTTGACCAAAGGCTCAGCTCTATGGGAGCCTAAACTGAAGAAAATAAGTCAAGGCAACTGGACTTGCTGTAGTTTTATGAAGACGTTTCACTGGACATCCGACCAGCTTTTTCACTTCAGAATGAGTTGTACAAAAAATTATCTGGGAATAAATATGGTGAATGTTGCTCCAATCCACATAATCTGTTAGTCACAACCAGGTGTTGATTTGTATTTGCATAATTGGAGTCTAGGGGGTGTTATTAACCTGCCCAGAGAGAGGTGTTAAAACAGCATTGTATGTGGCTGACAATAGATGTCTCCCCCCCCCCCCCCTCTATTCAAGCTTGGCTTCTCCATTTTTACATAAATGGCCTCTTTCATTTCCTTCCCGGTCCTGCATGACCGAGTGTCTCTATGTTTCTTTTTTCATCTTAAAAAAAGAAACTGTTTCCTAAAAGAAACCCTTGAAATACGTTGATGGATAATACCACTCCATGTGGTTTCAAAAGAAAATTCAGTTTGACATGAAAAAAGAAAAGGGGCCCAGCATCCACCTGGCCCACATTTAGTTCAAATGGGCCCCCAGTCCCAAGGGGCCTTTGTACAGCTGTACAGTCTGCACCAATGATATGTCTGCCCCTGATCCCAAAGTATGCTTATAGGTGAATTGGCTTCTATCCAATATTGGCCCCAGCACGTATCTGACTGGTATAAGACTATAAGCTCCTTATGTAATTGATTGTAGGTACTCTGTAAAGCATTGCAGAATATACATCTGTGGTCTGCCTCACCAATATGAGGGGGCTCCATTCTTCTTTATTTTGTAGAAGTCATTCAGAATTGAGAAAGCTGGTTGGATGACCAGTGAAACGTCTTCAAGAAAAATACAGCAAGTCCAGTTGCCTTGCCTTATTTTTTACAGATATACCATGACCTGAATGAATGAGAACCTTCACAGACTAAACTGAAGCATTTTAGGAGGTAAGCAGAGGTTCCATTGACTGAAATCATCAATCAATCTTACCTGCAGCAGTTATGGGTCATGTGACCGCAATATAGCATGTTGGGTCATGTCACCTGAAGATGGCATGTTAGGTCATGTGACCTGCAGCAGCTCTGCATTGTTGGCATCCATTTCAGCAGACTTCAACCTTTACTGAAGACTCTGACATCGCTGTCCTAGTCCCTGGTGCTGCGGTTCCAGTACACATCATTTGAAGTTGGAGCTTGGCTGGGCCCGCTACTTACAGCTCTGATGTAAGTATTTTACTAGGCCTACCCTGCCTTCCAGCCTGAGTTATCTATTAAATGAGAACAAACCTTTTCATTTTATATATCAAGATGCAAAAATATACATCAGTTCCAAAACATGAAAAATAACTTCTTCAAATATGTACATTATGAATGGAATGTTAGTTTTTTTACGGATATTGTAATAACAGGTGAACTGAAGTTTAATCTTTTTATATTTTGCTTTCCTTGGTTCCTCAATAAAATGTTGATAATAAAATTTTAAGATAATAAAACTTCCCATTTTCATTACATACCTTGTTTGAGACCCAGTAATGTCATCAAGTGCTTCTCTAGGCAATGGAGGGAGATCATGGCTGGTGGGACGGGCCGGCAGGGTGTTGTACATAGCTTTCTGAAAATATCACGGGACCCTGCCTCAGTACTTCTCTCAGGAGGAGTGGGTTGGTTCTTGGAAGGAGTTATGGTTTTTATTTAAAAGTTGGTCCTCTTACCTGAATATTAGGTTATTTTGTCCCCTCTTTTATTGATGACCATTCATCCTTGACGATCACTAGGTCACTTTTTGGTGCCCGCATGATAACTGTAAAATGGGTCTCTGTGAACCCGCCCACTGTGAAGGAGCGGAGAGCTGGACTGAAGAGATGCATCTAATTTTAAGACAAACCTATTTCTTGTGTAATGCAATGTGCAAATATGAGTCACTATGGTCCCATTGGATGGATGTAATGTGCCCCTTCATTGTTTAATGTTTGGATAGTCCGGTACTTTGTTTCCTGCACCGTTGCCCCAGGTTCTCCATGTTTAGAGTCACTCCGAATCCTCATGCGTTCTCTAAAACTGTGGTTGTGTTTTGAGCTAAACCTTGCCCGTTTCCTTATTTCCTTCCCTGTCCTGCATGACCGAGTGTATCTATGTTTCCTTAAAAAAAAAAAAGAAACTGTTTCCTAAAATAAACCCTTGAAATACGTTGATGGATAATACCACTCCATATGGTTTAAAAAGAAAATTCAGTTCGACATGAAAAAAGAAAAGGGGCCCAGCATCCACCTGACCCATGTTGTTTTCAAATGGTCCCCCTAGTCCCAAGGGGCCTTTGTGCAGCTGTACAGTCTGCACCAATGATATGTCTGCCCCTGATCCCAAAGTATGCTTATAGGTGAATTGGCTTCTATCCAATATTGGCCCCAGCACGTATCTGATTGGTATAAGACTATAAGCTCCTTATGTAATTGGTTGTAGGTACTCTGTAAAGCATTGCAGAATATACATCTCTGGTCTGCACACCCGCCAATATGAGGGGGCTTCACTCTCTTTAACGGGAGTGAACAATTCCAACTACTACGGAGACACGGTGGCAATTCTGGTAGAGCTGAGAATTGAAACAAATATGCTTTGTTTCAATATTCCCCTAAAGAGGGCAGGTTCTCTTGACAGGACAACTCCTGCCCCCCTACAACATTTTGCTGCCACTCTGTTCATCTGTCAGAACCAGGGGTGCCCCTAGCCTTATTGCCTCTTGTGGGTGCTGGTGGTGCACACAGCTGGGGGATTGGGATGCTGGTATTGCCACCCTCTGCATGTTCTGGCTGGTGTCCCACCCAGCTTCTGGCAACCAGTGACATGACTTGTTGCCAAAAGTTGGACGGGATGCTGGCCAGAGCATGCCAGACTGCTAAGAGCTGGGCGGGGAGATGTGTATTGCCCTGGCAACCTTGGACACTCTGGCCAGAAAGAGGGCAACATGCACACTGCAAACATGCAGCTCTGCCTGCTGCTCCCCCCCCCCCCCCCACTTGACCCAAAGAAATGCCACCTGAGGCAACAACCTTAGGCTGCCTCATTATACAGATGGCCCTGGTCGGAACCCTTAAGTGTAAGTCTGTCTTGGAGGTTACAGAGGGTTAATGACCCTCTCCTCATCTCCAGTTGCCGGTGTTCAGGCCTGTTGATTGGTTACTCGAACGCTGTTTCCGGGCAGGGATGGGAGAAAGTCGGAAGACGCAGTGGTATTTTTCAGGGCTCCAACTGATTAATGGAACTCCAAGGGGACATGGCAGAAGTGAATATCAGAAGGTGGATGGGTGTCAAGAGAACCTTCTCTTTAAAGGATATTTAAAACTTTCAGGCCACATTTCATGGTACACCCATATTTAAGGTGTACCATTATGCATGGTCACATTCCCCACCCCCAAACCATTCCCTACCTCCCACTTACCTGAATGTGGGGCACTTCTCCTTTGAGTGTCCTGTCACAGTTTGAAATAGGTGTGACTGTGGTGGCAGAGCACGCAGGCCAGCACCATCGCAGTAGGTCTGTAGGGACGTGGGATTGGAGGAAGTGTCTGCACCTGCTATGCACTGATCACAGTTGCAATGCTTTTCAGTCTCCAATGCACAAAATATAACATATGAACATTTTTCATCAGTGTAAGTGCAAAAGGAGGACTCTGCCTTAAATAGGCAGTGATGGATGCATCCCCTCAACATCTACACATTGGTGTAATAGACCTTTTCAGTGGACCCTTTAAATGGTTGTTACTCATTATCACGGTTGTTGATCTGAAGTTAGTTGATCCAACATGTACCCTCCTTTTATAAATGGAATCACCAATTCTATTTTTTCTACCTGTGAGTTACCTTCACGTTGGCCATAAACATACAACAATTTTCATAAAATTCTAACCACTTTAAACCAGCTTTGTGCGTAAAAACCTTCTTACAAGATAATGCAACCGAACACCAACAGTTTTTATGAAAACTGTGAAAATGTGGAAGTTTGCTCTAAATACTTGTTTGGGCAATAGAAAGCTGGTCAAAAGTGACTGATGGCACACTAAAATTCGCCATATGTACATCCAGCATCATCCCCACCCGATGGTTGTCTTGCACAATAGAGCAGCTGTTTCATACACCTCAGATTGATTTGGCTGAGTGTTTTATTGTTCCCTCTCTTACTAAAGCAAAGAGAGAGTACACAAATACACAGACCGCAATGTCCATGCTATGCAAACTCATAAAGAGACCCTGCCAAAGGCTGACATATTTACTATAATTTTATCGTGCAAAATCAAGACAGCAAACAAGATAGTCAAGGAATGTCACTGTGTTCTTTTAATAATTCTAGTAACATACAATACAGCATAAATACTCTTTTCTTTGTTATAGAAAGCGATAACTTAATATATAATCGGACTTGATGTACAAAAATAAATAGGTATATGATATGACATTGAAACAATCCCTTCATAGAAGAGGCAGACGCAAATACTTATGAAGTATACTTGGTGTATATACACATTAAAAGTCATATTCTCCAACCTCACCTAGGTAAGTGACACAAAGCGGCTGGCCAACAGCTGTGGATGGACCTGCTATCCCCAGGACTGTCAATCAAATATACTTCCATATTGCATCACTTGAAATATGGAACATATAGAAATTCCTGTTTAAATCTCTATTCAGCATATAGAAGAATAATTCTATGCTCTATACTGGCCTAAATTTAGACCTCTCCCTCCCAAACCTTGTTGACGTAATTGGCTTCCTTAAGAAAACTATTTACAACCAGATGGATTATAATAGGGGTTTAGGCCAAACAGAACTGATATTTCGGTAACTGGTGGACCCCTGATTTTTGAATTACCCACTAACATCTTATATTTCTAATAGAGATTCCTGTTTGGGTCTGATTGAGGCCATTATGCAGCCAAAGATGGGAGTCTCGCTCTTCCATCTGCTTTTTTCCTAGATGTAAAGGAACCAGCAGTAAGAGCGAGAATCCTTTTGTAGAGGCTTCAAAAGGTGAAGACGAGAATTCAGGTACAGGTAATCTTACCACCAATAGCCCAAAAAAGAAGTTTGTGGGTGTTTTAACTTGATGGCAGCACCAAAAGACTGAAATGTCAGTTCATGTGAACATGCTCCTTAATGCTGCCCATCTGGTTGCTAACAGTCAACTCTGAAGGACAATATACATATTGTATCATTCTTGTATCTCTATACTATATTAGCAGGCTGCAATATAGCCCAAAATGTATTGGTCCAAGTAATCTGCACATCCCACATGAATAAGAATATGGCTTTATTTCTTTATAAAAAATATATATATATACTGTGACACCATAGCAGCCATTGTTATTTTACTAAAGATCCTTTTCAGCTCCTGAATTTACCCTTCTTGACTGAGGTAGGTTAACCCCACTATGGACAATATTCAAGAACAGATCTGAATACCCCTATAGCAAAAGGCCAGCAAACACCGGCTTACAGTCTGTAAGAAGCCCAAGATTTGTCAGCTACAGGATTAGATGAATACATGTAAAATTCAGGAGCCGGTCAGTCCAATCTTGGAGCCAAAAAAAACACACAACTCAGAAATAAAGAACTAATAATTTTTAGGTGCATTGGCTATTTGGCTCCAGGAGCTTGTTCAGACCTGTGTCAACAACCAACATGGCTGCCAGTTAGCTGTAACTAACCTGTAACAGACGCAAAGGTTTGAAAAACAGACAATGCCTCAGGGGTCCTAGTGATGAAGGGTTTAGTGACACTGATTTGCCCTTCGTTCAAACCTACATGTGCTGTTCAACCTGATGATCCAATCCAACAGGCAGTTATCTGCACTGTTCCTTCTCAATAAACTTTCCATCCTCTCACCTTGCACATTGGCCAAACATGTTCTACCTGACCCCTCTGCTTTCAGCATGCTCAGTTTTGTGTAATAGAACCTAGTAATGTTCTGAGTCGGATGCTGTTTAACTGCAGTTGGAAAGAGTACAAAAGTCTATTAAATGTTTAGGCTTCTTTGAAGGATCACAGTTGTCTTGAGGCAAGTTGCTACCTTCATAGGAGACACATTTTAAAAGTCTCTTTCTAAAGCCCTTTCCGCAGGTCTTAGAACAAGAAGACCATTCTCCCAACTGCCACTGGGGACATGGGATGTCTGCACATGGCCTAATATCATCTGGCTTTAGTTCGTTAGCGCAGTCTTTTGAAGGTTGACCCCTCAAGTCTTTGCACTCGACTGATCTTCTCTGCCAGCCTAATCCACAAGTCTTTGAGCATTCACCCCACTCCTTAATGACCCATTCAGACAGAATGGTCTCTTTAATAGCGTTAAAGGACTCTTTCTTTTTGTTCAAGGTCTTTTCTGGTTGAGCTGCTTTCTTGACAAAATAAATGTACTTGATTTTCAGGCGTTGAGATTCTCCCACCGTGAGGGCCTGTATGGTGATCGGTTCTTTCAAAGGCTTGTAGCTTCGGATTCTTTCTAAAGATGCAGTGGAACCACTGTAGGTCAAGAAGTTGCCATTGTAAGAGAGGTCTAGTTCCAGTGTGGACAATGTGTAATCTCCATTCAGGATGTAAGTTCCATCGGCGGCCTTGATTGCCAAAAAGCTGCCGTCATGCATAGATCCCCTGTTGTTACGTTGTTTGATCTCAATGTTTGTCGCTCCTGCAGGAATTGTGACAACGTCGTAGTACCCGGGTCTGTAAAAATCCAAATTACACAATATAATTAATGAATTTTGACACACAAAAATAAAAAACAAATCTAAAAAAACACAATACAATTCTTTTCTGTCTAGTATCAGATGAGAGACTTTGGAGAATTTTTGTCCTAATTCCTTTACAATAGATTTTCCTCTACATGTATATTTACATATTCTTTAAGTTACATTTTATGTTTTAAATCAGATTTAATTGCCTTCAACATTTAAATCCGCACCTAGACCAAGATTTAAGCAGAACCTTAGTCCCAAAAATAAAAATGCATAAAGATATCAGTTAGATCTTAATGGTTACATATAACTGACCACTTTCCTTGGATTTATTGTATTACCAGAACCCCTTTAGATGCCAATAAGCCCCACTATTCTAACTCTGAACACCTCTGAGTCCTCAAGTAAAAGATGATTGGGCTTTATTGAGCTGTATGTGCATTTGCTATTTTGTCATCGGTGGGTTGCATTGGCAGAGGCAAATATGGCGCCCAACATCACAGGAAAGGGAATGAAAAGGGGCAGAGGGTGCCTACAGCAACACATTTATGGTGGTGTACGTATTTTTTAACTGGCTGTTTTTTAAACTTGATGGATCTGGTATGGTTGCAATTTTAAATAGTAACAGATTAACTGGACTTTTGTCCTTTGAATTAGTTAAACTGTAAACGTGTCAAAAACACACCACCCTTTCGTTTGATGTAATGCCCTGCTGATGAATTAAAACACTGACATTTTTTTCAGTGAGTGCATTATTTATGATCTTACAAAGGCCTAAGCAACTCATTAACTTTGAAGGGTGAAGGATGACGAGAAGCTAAGTGGATAAAAATGCAAAAATAGTGTTGCAACATACCTTGCTTTGGTGAAGGTTCCAGAGACTTTCTTACAGGTAGAACCATTTCCACCGCAGATGCCACACTTGTCAAACTTCTTGCTGGACCCGATAACTCTATCACAGCCAGCCTTGACGCATTGACCCTGGATGCAGATAGAGGTGGAGTCGGGGCTACACGGAGTGCCATCGGCAACCTGTATTAAGGCAGCAAAAAAAAAAAAATTAGGTCCAACCATCAGTGATTTACAAAGTATACAAAAGAAGTTACTGGCAAAATATGAGCTTAGTGGGGCTTCAAAAGCAAGAACCTGCAATTTATCTTGATAACCTTTAAAGTTCAAATTCAGAAAAGAGTCAGAGACTTTCTAAAGTACTGGAATGATGGATATAACCACCAATACATGTGTCCTGAATGAACAAAGGGCTTATAATGGGACTGAATAGTTTGCTACCCTGCAGCTTCTTTTAAGAGACCAGTAATTGCAGCTTCTCTCTTATGTGCCAAGTGAACCTACCACCCCTCATGTATTCAGGCAGAGCTCTCAGCATTATCCTGTCACAACTTTTATATTCCCTCAACGCTCCCTTACTGATGGTAAAACTGGGTGATGACAGGGCATAATCCTCCAAAGCAGCCGACATAATGACTTCCTACAGCAGCTGCTGGGAATCTTAATTTGCAGACATGAGGCAGTCTGCACAACCCTTGGCAAGAGTGCCATGTTCTAACAAAGATTCAATTCTGTGTAGAGGATGGTAGCCCAGAGAAAAATTAAAATATAAAAGGCATCCGTTAAAGGGTCTTTTGAAAACTCTAGGGAGGCATATGGCAGAGTATGTCTCATTCTTGCCTACAGTTCAGCTTTAAACATTACCATCATTGTGTATGGCAGACTTGGAGATGTCATTATGGGCTTCACACTGCTCTTCACGGAAAGTCTTGCCTGAGGAGAATACACAAGACAAATCAGGATATGCAAATTATAACTATGATTTGCCACTATAAACAAGACTCAGATGTAAATGTAAACCATAATAGTCACTTACCATTATTTTCAGGGCATTCATCGGTATTGCATGAGCGGTACTGAACTCTTTTCCCTTCACAGTATTTGCCTCCATCTTTTGGCACTGGGTTGTCACACTCCCGTACTGAATACTGGACTCCACCACCACAAGTTCTGGAACACTCTCCCCATGGTCTCCATGCTCCCCAACCACCATGCACAGGAGTCTGTAATTATACAAAAAAAAGGAGCATTAAGTATCTTTAGCTACACAAAACACAAAAACTATTGAAAAAACTATTGAAAAAACACAGAATTTTTTGGATGAAGCAAGTAGACTTTTCGGAATGGAAAACTAAAATGTTGCTGCAGTAAACTACTATCTAATGTGGCTAAATGCTAAAATACCCTCTTGTTAAGCAGACATGTATCTCACCATCAACATCTCCTAATATAAAACACAATTGTTCACCAGAGGTGACATTGCATCTAAAGTATATTTATCTATTACAGGCATTTATATAGTTCTGACAATGTATGCAGCATTGTGCATGCACATGGGTCTCTGACCTTAATCTAAGGTCCCTATCTCACATGCATACATACTTGGGTACATATAGATAAAAGCCAATTAAACCTTCCAGCATTCCTTTGGAGTGTGAGAGGAACCAGAGTACCTGGAGGAAACCACTCAAGCACACGGAGAACATGCAAACTCCATGCAGGTAGTGTCCTCGTTGGGATTAGAACTGAGCACCCTACTGCTACAAGGTAGCAGTGTTAACCACCAAGTCACTAATAACTGAACAAACTGGCATTTAGATATCAAACTAGAATAAACCATGACAGTAAAAAGTAAAAGCTGCACTGGAACATCTCTAAACATGGCAAGCTTGAGTTTGCAGGTTAAAGCATTTAAATTGCAAGTTATATCTTCTAAAGCTTGTGTAATTTTGATCAAGTGAGTTAGATATTCTAATAAATAAGGAAGCTGCCCCAGGGCCAAATAAAGAAATTGCCCCATCATCATTTTTGGATGTAGTGGAGTGATCCAACACAAACTCTGATTTTCTAATACAAACTGAAAAGAATGATAGAGACGTTGGAATCATACCTCATAATGCTTCTTGTCCATCTGCTGAATGCACTTCCCATTAAGACACCATTTCCCTACTCCACAACTGGTTCCATCGGCCCAGGGGAAGTGTTTAGTTTGGCATACGAGCAGCCCCCCGGAGACTCCAGTGCACCACAAGGTCGTACACGTACTGGCGGCATCTGGACAATGTCTGGAGTCTTCTCCAAATGTAAATTGGCACTGCTTATTGGCATCATAAAGCGTTCCAGGGAGATCTGGTGGGAGCTGGATGGGTCGGCTTGGCTTGTCCAATAAGCACTCTCCTAATTAAATAAATAAAAAAAAAAAGAAGAAAATTAGACTACAGCAAATGTTTTCAGAGAGCATGCTCCCACAACTTGCAACATCTTGCCTGACTATGTGCCCAATCAAATTGTGCCTTGGACATAATTTAAAGGGGAGTAACTCTCAGTAAGATTAAAATGGCACTTTTACTTTCCCCACAAGCTCTTCTGAAGTTATAGCTGCCAACAAGATTCGGATAGCTAGCATATTTGGATGAACTACCTTTATCATGATTCTACTTACAAAGTTTTTACTTTATAGACCAACAGGGGAAGGTGATGTCAGCACTGTACATATCCTAGAAGCTAGGTCACCGAAGCAGCTAAAGCAATCATGATGCTACCCAACCTTTGGAAGGTATAAGAAGCCTTCAAAAAATACCCTCATCGTTTTGATACTTGATTTACTGCCCTCCGTATCCTGTAGTGCGACTTCAAAACGTATATTACAAAATTGTTGTACTGTAACATTACACACACACTTACCATGACCGTTGTCCAAGAAAGATGTGATCATGTATGCACTGCATAGAGACCATGGTTCCTGCCTGTCCAGATTGGAGAGCATTGAAGCCATCATATGTGAATTCTTATCATCGGCATTGTAGCTGGAGCAGTGCTTTGCATCATCATGTGGCATGTTAAATACATGACCTGAAAACAGACATTTTCCGTTATAGAAAAATGCAGGAGGGGGGTTTGATTTCTTCATGAATTGGAAAAATTCACAGTTTGAAGTGTACTTTACAACCCTTCTCTAAACTTCACAATGCACTTGAGGGCAGTCTTCCGCTAATCAAGACAATATTAAGCATTTTGCAAACTTCCCAAGCATTCAAGTATTTCCTTATCATAAAAGTTTAGCACTTCAAAATGCATTCCTTTCCAGGTTCCTTTGTGGCAAGGGTGTCGTAAACATCTCCTGACCATCTGCTGTGTCTAAACAAATCTTAAGTTCCTTCCGGAGACGTTTATGTTTGAGCATAACTTATATCCTAGCATGTCAGCAAGCCCCAACCATCTTATATTAAGTCAGTGAATCCTACCTAGTTCATGGGCCGTTGTAAAAGCTGCTTGCAAGCCGTCATCTTCGATGATAGAGCAACTGCGACTGGGATCGCAAACCGTTCCAACATCAGCCATACCCAGGGTATCGCATGTCTGAGCTCCGCAAAGGTCCTAGAAAACAAAACAGTTTCAATATTAATTAGCTCAAGGACAAAACTTTGGCAGTAAGCATTTAACTTTGGCTCCTGTCCCTGGCTCAAACGAGAGCATAAACGTTTGAGATCCTAGGAAACGTTTTTTCCACTTTGGAGTTGGACTTATTTATAAAAACATCACACTGACTTATCACAGCTAGAAACATTCTGGGCTGCAATTGCATATCAGAGACATTTATGGAAGCTTAGACAGACATAAACTTGACTTACTTGTCTCGTAAACAGAATGGCTGTATCGTAATGTTCTGCATGCCGATCACTGGGTGGGTTATGCTGCTTCTGCCAGCTGCAGAAGTTCCTCAAAGTCAAGGCGGCATTGGTTGAGACCTCAGGTCCTTTCTGTTCATCGTAGATGACGAGGATCTTCACCACCACTAGGCTGATGGAGTTTCGGATGCTGGGATGCTTGTAAAGCTTTGCTGCCACTGACATCAGGGTGAGGAGGTAGTGCTTAAGGTTGCTCCCGTGAAATTCAGCCATTGATTGGTCTGCTACCAGCATGGTTTCAACATAGCGTGGGCTGGAAACAAATCTCTTTTTCCGTGTGTTTCCCAATCCTGCACAGAAGAACGTACAAAAGAACAACTTTCAATCTGCTGCACAGTTTAAATGGGACACAACTTAGAAATGGTAATCAGTATTTGCTATTTTTAGCCTAAGTGCCAAGCCATTCAACGAGCAAGTTGTCATTGTTTCTCACATTAAGTCATCTTTGGCTAGCAAGGCAAGATATGAGTCACATATTAACTTTCTTTTTTACATTCAACAAATAGCGAGCAATCCCTGTACCGTGCTTGTAACTGAGGCCAGCGACAGATTACATCTCTGAGCCTGAAACCTCAGCACCTTTCCAGCACACTGTACCCTTGTTCTGACAATCTGCTACAGTGTGCTGGAAAGGTGCTCTATTAACTACTTCGCTAGCTGCAGCACCATTCCTGAAAGCTGACCAGAACACACACTTCACAGAGTGCTGGCAAAGTGAGAGCATGCAGCCTGCTTTCTCCGATTGCAATACTTTATATTTCATTTGCAAATGTTTTACAAGCTTTGTATAACAAGGCGCAAAACCATAGAAAGGTATAATTCTCTTCATAAAACTGTGCAAGCAGGGACCTGTCCAATCTCTGCAATGATATCATTCCTAAGCACACGGCGTTTAACTCCTGCGACTCCGGGCTCGCCGCAAGCCTCCTTTTCCAACCTGCTGTGCAACTTGTGTAGTGCGCTGCCAAGCTGTGAATGGCACAGCCCTGTGGTTTGACTGACTGGTTCAGCTCCATGGCACGCTGCCCTGCACATTTATTGGTTAAGGATGAGCCAATAGCCAGAATGCACAGAGTATATTTAACTTTAAGAATCAAGTATTATGCATTACTTGTTTTAAGTGAAAAATTACAGAACGTTTCAATGAAAAATTTGGGGGCAATCACAATGCTAAGGTTGGGCCGCGACAGGTTAGTTCTGTAATTTTTGGTTGATTAAAATTGTTTTGTGTATATATATA
>NW_017306700.1:69389-81387 GCF_000935625.1 Nanorana parkeri
TATATATATATATATATATATATATGTATTTTAAAACTGTGCATAATTGCCAGCTTCCAAGAATGGGGGATCTCTCCCTGTATTGCAAAACTGAGCAGAACCCCCTACATATTAAGTTTATATTGTCTGGGTTGAGCTCATGTTCCCAGTTTTGGGGGATCTGTCTCTGGATTGCAAAACTGAGCAGAACCCCCTTCATATTCAGTTTATATTGTCTGGGTTAGGCTCCTGTTCTCACTTTTGAGGGATCTCTCTCTGGATTGCAAAACTGAGCAGCACCCCCTACATGTTCAGTTTATATTGTCTGGGTTGGGCTCATGTTTCCAGTTTGGGGGGGATCTGTCTCTGTATTGCAAAACTGAGCAGCACCCCCTATATATTCAGTTTATATTGTCTGGGTTGGGCTCATGTTCCCAGGTTTGGGGATCTGTCTCTGGACTGCAAAACTGAGCAGCACCCCCTAAATATTCAGTTGATATTGTCTGGGTATGGCTCATGTTCCCAGTTTTGAGAGATCTCACTCTGGACTGCAAAACTGAGCAGCGCCCCCTAAATATTCAGTTGATATTGTCTGGGTTGGGCTCATGTTCCCAGTTTTGAGAGATCTCACTCTGGACTGCAAAACTGAGCAGCACCCTCTACATATTCAGTTTATATATAGTCTGGGTTGGGCTCATATTCCAATTAAAAAAAAAAAAATTATAACTGGTTACAGAGTTTAGTAACAAAGTGTCCCTGGAAACAATGTAGAATGTTGCCAGTCTGGTGTATACTATTCAGGGAAGAGGTGTGAAAGGTGCAGAGCAGTACCTGGAGGGGAGAGGTTCTCTGAAGGCTCCTCCGATGCCATCTGTTGGGGGGTGCTATCAGTCACTCCGCACTTAGCCTTGGCACGGCTCCTCTTGCTGACCAGATGCAGCAGCAGGGGGCTCCCAGGGCTGGGGGAAGCCGGAGTCATGGTATGATTGCTGGGCTGGATGAAGTACTCTTCCCCCTTGTAGAAGAAAGCTCCTCTGATGCCAGCGCACAGGCTCAGCGCAGCGCTGCTAGACCGGTCCCCATTGACAGTACCAGAGTAGAAGCAGTCGGCCAGATTGCCGGTCGCCTCTGCCATCTCTTCTCCGGCGATCTTAGGTCGCCCGACGTATTGCAAGCTAAAGTCCCTGGCAAGGAAGCTGGGATCGGGCTCTAGCTCCAAGGTCAAGGCTTGTCCAAAGGCATCCAGTCGGTAAAGCACCTTGCCATCCTCAGGTGCCCCTTGCATGCCATCAGCCTGCAGCCTGACAGGGGCCACCAGCTCCTCTTCCATAGACACACCGAGGGCAATCCGGGCACAGACCAGGGCTGCCAGGCAGGGCAGCAGGTAGCGCGCACAGCTCATCCTTGCAAAGCTTGCAGCTGTGTGAATAGTTGGTGAAAAAAGTTTTGGAAAAGTTCGAAGTCAGCAGTGATCTCACTCTTCCCCAGCGCAGTTTGCTGTACAGCTTAGGCAAGCCGGCTCACTTAGCAAGCTCCCTAGGATACGGTCTGGGGCATGGCTGGGGGATTTGTGCAGCAGCTTGACACCCTGTGCAGGAATTTATGGGCTTCTTAGGCAAGCCTTCCCCAGGTCCCTCCCCCCGGCCCTTTGAAGTGAGCTGATCTCATCTCGTGCGTAGTCCTTGGAGGAACAAACCCCTTTCCTTGTGCTGGAGCCTGGCCAACATCATCAATCATGGGGACTGGAGAAGGGAGGAGGTGGAGGAGGAGAGGGGAGAGAGCAGCTGCTTGGCTAGCCTGGAAATCTGCAGCAATGACATACAACCAGGCTGTGTGCACATGGAGCCTGCACTCCACAGCACTGAGATGTCACCTCCACACTCCTCTCCTTCTTCTAAAGCTGCCCTGATCAGGGGAGGATGCCCAATGCAAAGTCCATGTGTCTCTGATTTCTGCCTAAAGTGTAAAGACTGCCACACAAAAGGATTGAAATGCTGGCCATACATACCTCCCAAATGTCCCTTATTTGGAGGGACAATCTCTATATTGGAACTACATCCCTATGTCCCTCTTTCCTCCCTAACTATACTTTTGGATGCACAATGCAGACAAAGTCCATGTGTCTCTGATTTGTGCCTAAAGTGTAAAGACTGCCATACATGTTGTAATATGATAGAAATGATGGCTGCATATACCTTCCAAATGTCCCTCATTTGGAGGGACAATCACTATTTTGGAACTACATCTCTATGCCCCTCTTTCCACTCTAACTGTACCTCTGAGTGCACAATGCAGACAAAGTCCATATTTCTCTGATTTGTGGCTGGAGTATAAAGGGTACCACACATGTTGTAATATGATTGAAATGATGTCCATACATACCTACCAAATGTCCCTCATTTGCAGGTACAATCAATATATTGATTATACCTATAATAGGGAACACAGGGCATAGTCCTACAGAACTACATCCCTATGTCACTCTTTCCTCCCTAACTGTACCTCTAGGTGCACAATGCAGACAAGTTCATGTGTCTCTGATTTGTGGCTGGAGTATAAAGCATACCACACATGTTGCAATATGATTTACATTCTGGTTATATATACATCATACATAAATGTCCTTCATTCAGAGGGACAGTGTCTCTATTGAAACTACATCCGTATGTCCCTCGTTCCATGTTAAATGTCCCTCTAGATCAAGGGTTGGCAACTCCAGCCCTCCTGCTGTTGTAGAACTACAAGTCCCATGAGGTATTGCAAGACTTAGTTACAGAAATGACTTCCAGAGGCAGAGGCATGTTGGGATTTGTAGTTAAAGCACAGCTGGAGGGCCGGAGTTGACCACCCCTGGACTAGAAGCACAATGCAGACAAAGATTATCTGCCCCCAATTTGTGGCTGGAGTATAAAGAGTACCACACATGTTGCAATGTGATTAAAATGCTGGCCAAGCATACTTTCAATATACCCCTCATTCGGAGGGACAACCTTGGTATTGGAACTCCATCCCTGTGTCCCTCTTTCCTTGTTAACTGTCCCTATAGATGCACAATGCAGACAAGGTTTATGGGTCCCTGATTGGTAGAAGAAGTATCCAGAGTATCACACATGTTGCAATTTGATTTAAATGGTGGCCCTATATACCTCCCAAATGTCCCTTATGGCTTGTTCACACCAAATGTGGACCAGATCTGGATGACTTTCTGCACATGAAGTGCAGTGTGTTCCGGGTTGGGGTTTTTTTTGGCCTAAAATGGGCTTTTAGTGCATTCTAGGGCATTTGCATGCATTGTGATGCGTTTTGGTGCGTTCCAGAGCAGAAAAAAATAGGTCATGCTGCAGTTTTTCCACATGCTCTGGAACTGAACGCTCTGGTGTGAACTAGAGCCCAAAACACCATTGGAATACATTGGATGCATTTTGATGCGTTCTGTAACTGCTCTGCTCTGCATCTGCTCCAGACTTAGTGTGAACAAGTGCTTATTCAGAGGGACAATCTATTGGGACTCACAGTCATTTTGGTGTCACCCCCCTCTGAAAAGTCGGGCGTACGGTCATGGACCGAACGACCCGACAGTATCAGGAGAGAGGAGGGGACCCGGCGGCATACCTTATCCCACCGGGTGACTGTCCCCTCCTGTCTCTGCCGGCGTCTATCACCAAGATGGCCGCCGGCAGGTATCAGAATACTGCCGCGTGCGCGATGACGTCATGTGGTGACGACACGGCGGGGGTGACACTCGGTTACCGCTCCGGGTGTCACCCAGCCTCGGGACGCCCCTGGCTACCATACACGTTGCAATATTATTAAAATGCCGGCCATGCGTACCTTCCATTTGTCCCTCATTTGGAAGGACAGTCCCTGTATTGGAACTACATCCCTGTGTCGCTTTTTCCTCATTACCTGTCCATTTTTTTCAAGTATAGGCCTCAATCCGGACATTTTCTATTTTACTATCAAAGGTGTGGCATTGCTTTTAGAAAGTTGGGAAATATGAGCTATGCACATAACAATAAATGATCAATACAGTCAGTTATTATAACCTGCGCCATGGTGTTGTTTCCTTTTGACATCGAAATTTCTGATCCTATTAATCAATGTTGATTGGATGAGGTGGGGAAAAATATTTTCAAGTAACATTACATAGTTAGGTTGAAAAACGACACAAGTCCATCAAGTTCAACCTATAGAGCTATATATATATAAAAAGTGAGGTGCCCTTCTTCAGTCGTTTTTTTATTTATTCTGGGCAATCTTGCTTTTTTTTATATCCAATGACATCAATAATCAGCAAAGCTGGTGTTTGGTTAGAATGCAAGAAATTAACTATAGTAATAGACATTTAGGATGAAATGAAAGAATGATTCTAATGTGCGTGGCCATTGAGAGTGTTATTAGCGAGGGTTGTATAAAGTGATGAAGAAAATGAATGGGGCCAGGCCATTGCTTCATGTGTTCTGCAAAATAAAGACAATGCTTGGCTTCATTACAATATTCACACAGCACATGGCAGGAAGCATTTGCTGAGTGTCAGACCCAAACGCCGGTCTTTTCCTTTTGACACTTGCGTAGAGACCCTTAGATTTCAAACACTGCCACTATAATTGTATCCATCCTGTAACTCTGATTTATAAAGGTTTATCACTTACAGTATCTTACAGTGCTAAATTGTGCAAAATATTCAATGCCGCTAATTGATTTTTTGAAAGTGTTGAGCAGATAAGATTATTTGAGGGAACTTATAGCCTTTACATTGCCGAGAATAACCTGGTCACTCTGACTATTGGTGCTTTTAGCTCAGAGTGGACACCGCTGGCTGAACTGTTCATCTGGAACAATGAAGCAGCCATGTTAGGTTTTGCTTGGTGATTGCTGTTCTCTGCAGATCACAGACGTTTTGGGGGTTTTGACATTGCAATAGAACCTTCTGTGGTGGCTACACATGGCACAATCTTAGTAGACAAAAAAAAAAGAATGTTGGGATATTACAGGGATCTATTTAAAAACAGCCTGGCACAAAAAGCGACAAGGCCCATAGTAGCCAATTAGATTTCAGATGCTTGCTGCAGTCAGCACCCTGAGGCTTTTGGTTGCTAAGATTGATCAGGAATTCAAATAATCCATACAATCAATTTACTTTCTTCTAGATCATAAACATTAAACATTGGTCTGGAGCAGCCTTTCTCAACCTGTTTACCTTGTGGAACCCTTGAAATAATGTTCAGATCCCATGGAACCCCTACTAAAACTATTTCATTGGGGATCATTAGAAAAATACTCTTTTACATTGGTGGCTAGTAGGAAGAATGCCCCCCTTACAGTGGTGGTCAGAATGCTACCCTTATAGACAGCTAAAACGAGCATTGGTGTCATGCAGCTTGCTCTCCCAAATAGCATTGGCCTTTAGCACCATCAAATGTGTGGTCAATCAGCCACAGCACAAGGAGCTGCTAGCAACCTCTGGAGGAACCCTCGGGTTCCATGGAACCCTGGTTGAGAATGGCTGCTCTAGAGTTGATCAGCACTCTTGACCTATACAAAAGGCAGGCAGAGGATTGTTACTGTGACTGGGTAAGTTAGTTCCAAATCAGCCACTCAGGTTAATTAATTTCCCTGCACACATCTTGGTTGCTATGGCTTGGTTATAATACTTCATTGTAATAGAGTACTGCTTGATATAATAATTTTGCTCTCTTTCCCTCCCTTGCCTCATACAATTTAGGTCCTGTTACGGCAGTGACATATAGACAGGGCAGTCCCCGAGCCACGCTCTCTGTTTTTCACATTGTCAGAAACACTAAAAACCGAATAGCTTTAGGATCGTATTAAAAGCCAACATGTTATATTACCCAGGACTCTTGTACGGCAGGACTACTGGGAATTACGTGGCCCACAGTCAACTCATAAAGCCACAGCCCTCAAAGTTCCAGAGCTGCTTTGCAGACTCTCCTTTCAAGGAAAGGGTACAGGAGTGGGTTAATAACATCTTTTCCTGTACTTCTGGCAGAGGAGGCAGAGGCGGGGTCCAACTGGAAGCAGATGCTCGGCAAAGTGGCGGCTCTTATTGAGTATAGTACAGCGGCTCCACTTAGCTTTGCTGAAATATATGGAAGCCCTGTTTGTTGCTCGATGCGATCGACTTTTTTAGAATTCTAACATCACTGTTCTTTTCTTGGCAACCTATTAAAAAAAATCGCCCAGTTCTTGGCTTTCTCGAAGGGAAGATCTGCAGTTCTAGGAAATGGGAACAGTGAGCCTTTTTCAGCTTGTACAGTGACCGTTTATGCGTTCAGCCTACCCTTTTCCCACATCCAATCTCCAATACAGAGCCGTGGCCTATTGATACTGTTAACCGCTAAGATTCAAGCACTTTTTTTTTAAACTAATGGGATCATTCAATATGGCAGTGGAAAAATCAACAATGGTCTGCAGAGTGGAGAAACTAACTCATAGCGAGCAGTCACCTGTCATCACCTGAGAACATTGAAAGATAATTGGCTCTAATGAGTTACTACACTTTGCGCTTTATCGACATTTGTTTTGTACTTCGAAATTAATGAAATATTGTATGAAACATTCAATTCTCCTCAGTCGTAACCTGGATTTGGATCTCCAAATATAACTGCATAGCACCAATTGCAGATGCTGCAATAATTTCTGCGCATACACGGCTCTGCATGGAATCAGTAGTGACAACCTCCCTTAGTTAGGTAAAGAGTCATAAAAGTATAATAAAAGAGTCAAAATACCTTTCCTAGGCAAAATGCTGCTCAGGGTTCCTTCTCATACTAGCCATGGAACCAGAAGCCTAGGCATTGGTTACACAATCTTGTTTGAAATAGCCAATTAGAGTTTGCAATGGCTACTCTTTAGCACAGGCTGTTGGCCACATGGTCATCACTGAAAGAATCTTGGAGTATTTTCTCTAGAGAAGGTAAGTATTTTAACCCTTGCACTTCTTATTTATCCATCCCAGCACAGCTGCTAACATAGCTATCGGTTAACATTGGCCTATAGCCAGGGCCGTTCCTTTAAATGAGGCAGACTGAGGCGGTAGCTTTAGGCGGCATCTCATTGGTTTCATTGGTACACCTACCACCCCTAAAGTGTCACAGGTTGCCTAGAGCTCCTTTCACCTGGAATGCGTTGGCATCCCGTCCAGCGTCACCGATTGCCAAGAGCTGGGTCGGACGCCAGCCAGATAATCCCACTTGGCGGCACGCTGGACAGAGGTACTGTTCAACCTCCACGGTAATGTGCACTACCTTAACCAACCACCACCAAACCCTCTTCTGGTAACATTTGTAGGGACGCCTCTGCTTATAGATGTGCATAGGTGTAATTCTTTGTGTATGGACTCATTTAAAGTGTCCATAATAGAATGTACGAAGCATAGAAACCTATAGCAACCAATTATATTTCAGCCTCCTTTAGTGAAAGCTGAGACATGCATTTTGAAGAAGCAAAGGTTTGCACATATATTTTGTGAACCATCACTATAGTCCAGTTTTATTTAAGAATAAAGAAGTTAATGCTACATGATATAAAAGGTTAAGATACTCTCACCCACTCACGGACTCATGCTGCAAAGATTTCCATTTCTAGATGATATCAGTGTTTCCAATGTTTCCAGGCTTTGTTCATAGAAACCGTTAGCTTACAGCTTTCAATCTGTAGTGTGCGATCGAGAACCCATTAGTTTCTCTTGCATAAGGTAAGAGACCCAGTTTACCACATAAAGATAACCAACCATTTACAACCAACCTGACCTCACCTGCTACAGTCAGATCAGTGAAAGGTGAATTCTGATTGCCAGCTATGGATCACTAGACTTTTCACATCATCTTCACCCTGCCTTACTGAATTCATCTCAGTGGGTAAATGTGCAGCAACAGTGCAAACCAGAAATGATCTTTTAGCAGTACATTAAAACCTGCTAGCTGGTAACACTATTTAGGAACAAGCCTAGGGGGACTACACTTCAGGGGACTGTATGCTTGTCAATGTATTTTCATTTGTAACTACATCTAGAGGAGAAGAACACACCCATGCTTGCTGACATACAGCTCTAAAACTATCTTTTGAGATCCACTTGAAATATTTTGAAAATCCTAAAATTATATATAAATTTCCATTATCACCCATTTGGCAGACTGGATAGATAATCTTACAGGCAGCAATTGCAGATTCCTCAATGTGTCATGCACCTGTACACCCACAGGTGAGATTTACTGACATTTATGAGTTATTGTAACATTTTGGGGAACTGGAGTTGAGTAAGCAACGGCGGGTCAAGGTAATTTTGGTGACGTGATTTGTTTCCAGAGAATAAAGCTTATTTTTGGTGAATTTTATACCTGAAGGCGTCTTACTACACCTTCTTTTTCATACCTTCTATTTCGGAAACAGAGTTGGATAATTTCCTGCAAAATGACGAGCCATTAAGTTCCAGGGAAAATTTAGCTGCATGTAAGCTTCTGACTAACATGACAGGACGTTGTCCCAGATGAAGACGGTATGCCTGCTCTGAATATAATAATTCAAGCTCAACTTAAAGGCATCAGGAATTAAGAATCACAGAGAGTATCTCCTAATACCTTACAAGGGAACATTTAATAAGGCATTCAAGGGGTTCCTCGATGTGTTTCTCTCCATATAGTATCACACAGAGTTTCCCATCTCTCTTCTTCTGATTCACCGACAAGAGGAGTCTGTGCTCATGGCCTAAGCAAGGGTTCAAAAAGAATCAATTGGGCATGCCTAGATGGAACCACTGCAGGGTTCCACAGGCTCACATCCTGTTTTGTTCCCCCTCTCTCCCTATTTCCCTCATTGTTCCCGCCCTTTCTTTTTTTTTTCTTCTAACAGTCTCTCTTCTTCTCAGGCCACTTAACCAAGGTTTCTGCTTTTGGAGTTAATCCATTGTGATCAGCTCATTTCCATGTACAGTTTATGCAGTTTATGATGTAGCATGCTTGCAACATTGTAAAATAAATTCATCTTGATGCCTAGTATAGGTCTCAACTGTTTTGCTTCAAAGGAACCCTTGAAACAGTTTTCAGGTCTTGAGGAAACCCTGATAAAACAAATTAATTGGGGATCACTGGGAAATGCACCTATCGTTATTGGCTAGTGAGAAGAATGTCCTCCTTACAGACAGCTATGTCAAGTGGTGTGGGTCCTGAAAATATGCAGGAGCCACAGTTTAAGAAACCCCTAGCAATTTCTGGAGGAACTTGAGTGTTCCACAGAACCTTGGTTGGAACGCTGGGTATAGACTATAATAGAATACATTCAAGTTATGTTTATAAGACGCGAATGCAAATTTATTGTATTTTAGAATTGGTTTATCAAAATGTATTTAAGCTAAACGCCAGGCAAGCAGCCAAATGCACCCATTAAATACATATACAGGAGTTGCCCATTCTTGAGATTTACAGAGACCTGCCACATATCACCACCAGCTTGGAGACCTAACTTTTATCTGCTGCAGTTAAGTAACACAGCTAGGTCTTGTCCCCACCCTCAGCCTGTGACCGGACAGTTAAGGAGAAGTAGCAGACAGATGTGCTCATCTCTGTCATTCTGCTCTCTCGTCTAGTCAGCATGTTCCTTGTTAGTCCACCATGAGTACTGTAGTACACCTGGCTTGTGCTGCTCTCAGTCTGAGCTCTGCTCTACAGGCAATTTCAAGATACTAACACCAATTCACATGCAGGTACATAGACTAGTTGCTTTTGAAATGCACTTAATGGTTTTGTAATAAACACGTACCTACATGAACTGGTTCCTTTTTTGTTTTTTTATCTCACTGGAGTTTGACCTAAGAAGCCTAGTAGACAATAATGGCTGAATGACCAGTAGAGGACTGAATTGTACACTTGTTCCTTACTTTTTTAGTATTTTAGTATAGTAAGATGGCCTTGAAGTAGTTCACTGAAAGGTAAAAAGTATTCATAGTAATAGAGCTCCAAGGACTGGGGTTCCACATTGGTTGGAAGAACTTCATCCAATACCGGCCTTTAGCATTGATCTTCGCAACGTTTCAAACATTGGCTTTGGTATCTAAACTGTACCGAGTAGGGACATGATTGGACTCTGTGGGTCTCACCACCTTTCCTCCTATGTGAGAATTGTTATCAAACCCCAGTGTTTGGTACAGTGTAATCATCATGGTCTATTTCACTAAAGCATCTGCTTCATTTGTCCAGGCAAGTTTCTGATTTGTTACACTGCAAATGCGTACAAACTGTACTTACACGGTTGTTAACGCTAACCTAGCTTCCATTCCAACGTGACTTCGCTCTGGTTCCCGTCAACAATCCCAATGTGTCAGGCACCTGCCTTTCTGGGAAGCACCTTCGTCCTAATCATTTGAGCAGATATAGCAGCCTTGAGCCAAATTTTTTAAGCCTTTAAAAGTTATACATGCCAACAGCATCTGGAACAACCTGTCCCCTGGTGTTCTATTTATTTGCATTTAATTACTATTTTCTGAAGATGGGTCTCTTAATATATAAGGGAGAGAGAGAGGAGAAAATAAATAAATTATATATTTATACACATATATATATACACACACACACACATATATACACTATATATATAAATTAATTAGAGAAATTAGAGTTCCCTCCTAGCATTTCCATTATTCCTGTCCGCTAGTGGTCAGGCAGCTCAAGCAGATCTGCATGGCTTCTCTGCTCATTGCTGTGCAAATCAGCCCCAGAAACATCAAACTCATCTTGACGCTATTTCTCACAAAGTTGCAGTAAATCGGTATTGCTAATAATGCTGAGAAATGAATGGCTTCAGGGCTGCAGATGGCAATAACAACAGGTCCCGGGCATATTGTTGATCATATATCTTACAGCTTAACAAACAACACACAGGGACGGGGATCTTCAGGCTCCATCCACACCTCAGCGTACTAGGAACGCGCGTTGCATTCACGTACGCGTTCACCTGTTTTTATTCTCGCTTTTGCCACGCGTCACCCATTAATTTCAACAGGTGCTGCATGTGCATCAAACGTGGGAAAGTAGATCATGAAGCAGATTCTGCTACAGGCTTACCGCGTTTTTCCCCCTGCGCGTTTTAACACACATCCATGCACGGAAAAAAGATGTGCTTTCCTGGCCGCGCTTGGGGTCCCATTGACAAGTAATTGCATGTTTTTTACATGTTCCGTGAATGCGCATAAAAGCGCATGCATGCATGGCGGATGTTTGGTACGCATTCACGGAACGCAAAGGTGTGAATGGACACTCACAGTCATTGTCCATATCACATGTTAATATATTTGGATACTTTATCAGCAACTTTAGTATTAGAAGTAAAGAATTTGTGAATTTTGTATGAGTGTGAACTGTATGAACCAGTCCGTTCCACCTTAAATGGTTGTCCACTGTACCACGATCGGACACCAGGTGGCGGTCTTGTTTAAGACACGGTAATAGTTGTTTCTGTAAGGGTGAGCTCATCTAATTGTTTCCTACCTGGGTCTAAAAAACACATTTTTACTTTTTACACTTTGCAAGTGGCAAATGTGTTCCAGCCGGTTGACGTCACATCCCGGAATCATCTGCACAAAGGCTGACAGCAATTCAACTTCAAACACATTGGCATTGCCCTGCTATATTTGCTTCTAACGAAGGTGAGAACTTTTCAAGATGTGCAGTCTGAGGGGCTGGGGGGGGCGCGTGAAGACGTCACCGTCCTGACCCTGGATCTTCGCCGCTGATTTGTGAAATCAGGATGGCAACCCTGTAAATATTGAACACAAGGGGTCAGATGGGCATTATTTGCAAACATTGACCAAGCCAAAAAAAAAATCAACAGCCGCCTAAACAAAACATACTGTTGCTAGGAGACTATAAATTAGTGCAATATAGAAGGAGACGTTCACGCATAGCAGCCTAACATTTATTCAAATGTACTGCCTCATATACTGTAACTACAAAGAATACAAAAAGTTAAAGGGTAACTCCACCTTCCTTCTCCAATCCCTCCCCCC
>NW_017306700.1:81610-91896 GCF_000935625.1 Nanorana parkeri
CCCCCCCCTGCTATAATGGCGAACACTCCTTCCCCTCTTCCAGTGTAGGTTTACCCTGTAGTGCCGTGTAGCTTAAAGGTAAGTATAGCGGGGAGAGGGGGGCACATTGGAGGGGGTAATTCCATTTTCCCAGATTCACCTGGGAAAGTGGAGTTACCCTTTAAACTCCACAGCTAACCACAAAACTGGAATACCTATACTGTATGTGAATGGTTTTAGCTGCTGAGATTTTGAAATTCTGCTAAGCCAATTTTGTGGTCCAGACCCCTGACAGACATCCTCACTGCATTGAGGCAACCTGGTCCAGGACCCACCCACATCTGTTCACTGGCCAGTGAAAATGCAGCAGCCACTAATAAGATTATCCCTGTGGGATACCCTCCCCCAAGCACGTTCCCTGCGTTTAAATGAAAGCACTGAGCTTACAGTCTAGTTCTATGGTGAAACAATTATTAATGCTTTTTATTAAATGTATGCCGTGACTAAACAAAATAAATGAGTTATTGAAGCTATCCTGCTTACTGAATTGCAGAACAAAAACAATGGTGATGTAAAAAATCATAACAGCCAATCAAATTCTACATACTGTGGTCAGGGAGCGTTCTGCTTTATCATGCTATGCACATTTCCTGTGCTTTTAACGCTGATTGCATGTTAGGCGTGATCTAAAATATTTTGTGATCGGGTAGCTGGGATCCAATTGCTCAAGTCTCCCTGTGAGTCAAAGGGGAGAGAGGAGCAAATTACATTGGAAAGTCAGAGACTGAGCAAGCAAATCACTGCAACTGCAGTAACAGATATACCAAGCGCCACCTGTTGGTGAATTTTGGGATTGAACCATTACTATTCTCATACACCATTGCACACAAATGGCTTACATATACTAAGTGGTCTGGCATCATGACCCACCATTCTAGAAATTGTTACACCTGTTGCAGAAGTAACTGCAAGCAAATGCTATTTTGCTGGATGAGGAAACAAAATCTTATAGTGTACGCACTGACAGATCCCTTGCACATAATTACCAATTAAAGTGCATTTTTTTGGATAGAGTGTGGGAAGGGTTAGCCCCTCTGACACCATTCACTGAGAAAGAAATGGAGGAAAAGAACAGAAACATTTTAGAGTTGTCCCCAAAACAGGAAGTAAGAAATATTCCAGTGGGCACATCTGTTCCAAGGACAACTGTCTAATTGGGGAAGTCCCCTCACTTTGAGAAATTACCTCTTGCCTGTTGCATCTCTGGGACAGGAAATGAAGGGAAATTTCCCCAAAGATACACAGACAGCAAAAAAATAAACTGGAATGGGTTTTATTCCTTCACTACATCCCCCCTTTCTCATGGAAGGCACAGGATGAGCAATACAGTTACACATTTGAAAGGGTACCTCCTGGTAGAGGTTGAACTCCTGGTTTGCACTATCCAGCCCATCAATGACTGCTTGAGTATTTCTAGCCCATGCCCCTCGTTATGCAGTCAGTAGGGACAAGCAGCATAGGATGGGAAGGGGGCACAGAGCAAAATGGGTCTCATAAAGAATAATATCCAGCCCGTTGTAGACAGTCCTGATCCTGGCAGTGCTGGAGCAATGTCTATGGTTCATCGCCTACCAAGGACATTATCTGCATGAGGCTTGCATGTTCTCTATATTCACTAGAACATTGGAAGCTCCTATGAAACAGGAACTGATGTGAAAGGTGAATGTGCACCATATGGCTGTACCGTTGACATTTGCATTAAAAAAAATGTTTAATGATTACTTTCCAAAAAAAAAAAATAACATAAGGAGGAAATATAACATTAATGTTTGGGTAGGCAACCTTGATGCCCCATATGTGGGGGAAACTACAAATCCCTGGAGGCATTACAAGACTCTCACCCACAGGCATGACTGCCAGAGACATGATGGGATTTATAGATCCACCACAGCGGGAGTGACAACGTTGCCTATCCCTGCATTAATAGGTGCTGTTATACAGATAAAGTAGATTTTGTGTTCTGGGGTGAGTGTTTTTATATTCGATATCTTTCTTTTTATTCTGCAAACATTTCTGCAAGGCGTGCACCAGATGGCGCTAAAAGACAATTTATCTATTTCACATATAACAAGATTTGGGAACAATGTTAAATAGTTTTCTTTGGGAACAATGTTCTTTTTCAATAACTTAGTAAATAAAGATTAATCTAAAAATATGAGACAATGTCCTCCGAAGGTTTTCATGGTTTGGTATGGTAGCTAGCCTGTATCTGTGGAGATGTTGGCATTGCCACCCATGCTGAGAAGGTCTTCAGGCTTGGCCAGCCATACAAAGGGTACCTTAGTCCTCCATATTGAAGGTCAGGAACGGACTATCAACTTTATCCTGATAAAAAGAAATGGAAAAATAACTGTAGCAAAGCCTAGACCTTTCATGGGCTCATAGGCTCTAGCTCCACTTTCAAAGATTTCTTCTCTGAACATCCAGCTGGAGAGCGTGCACTATGCACATCACGGAATTATCACTTGACCACCTCCCCCTCCTGCCCGATGTAGGGACTACATGCCCCATGATCCTTTGCACATTTCCCTTCCAGCGCCTGGGTCCTCCATTCGCAAAGACTTTCTGCTGGTGACTCCTTCCTCATATTCCCGCAGTGGAGGACCAGGAGAAGAGTTAGGCTAGGTTCACACCTAGGCAATTCAGATGCCGAGCCGTTGTCGTGCGTTTTCGATCGCGCGACTGTTCATTGAAAACCACCCCGTTATCGAGCGGTTTTCAATGCATAGAGATGTCTATGGGACCTAAACCGCGCGACAACCACCCGAAAATCGCTACTGCACCTTTTCGCACGACAGGCGATTTCGTCCGTGCGACAAACTGCAAAAGGTGTGAACGGACTCCATTGACTTCAATGTGAATCTGTGTTTTTCGCGATATCGCGCAACCCAATTTGCGCGATAAATCGCCTAGGTGTGAACCTAGCCTTAGAAGGACAAATTGAATTTCTTTAAAGGAGAACTATGGGGTCAGGGCTTTTCCCCATAGTTCTCCTTAAGGTAACGGGAGGACACAAACTAGCGTCCTCCCGTCACCCTAAGCTTAGTATACTGTGAGCTACTGCTCGCGGTATACTGAGACGCTGCAGCCGGAGCGGATCCCGACAATTATGTCTGGATCTGCCCAGCTGCGTGAGTGACAGCTGGCTCTTCCTATCTAGAGGCAGGGCCAGCTGTACCCGCCCCCTCCAAATATATATTTTTTTATTTTGAATCAACTATATTTCCTAACAATTTGGTGTTGCATTCAATCTTAGGCTTCATTCACACCAGGGCATTTCGTTGCGAATTTATTCTGCGCTGAAATGCGTGCAGCACAAAATCCCATGTATTCCTATGGGGGCCATTCACACAAACGCACTGAATTGCGTGTCTCAATTACGCCTGGTGTTTGGAATAGTCCCTGAGATTCTTTTGTGGCACTTATCAGCCTTTTGCTTCAAAGACTTTAATGGAAACTCGCCGATCAGTGCTCTTTTGCGCATTTGTTTTGCGTGGTTTTGCAGCTGAGACTGCTTCTCATTGGACAACTGCAACACGAGCTGAAAGCGCGGCTAAAACTCTATTGCTTATGAACAGAAAACGCTTGTAAAGCGCGCTGAAACTCTGTTGCCTTGGTGTGAAAGGGGTCTAAGGGCTAGTAGCAGAGCAGCCATCTAGTTACTGAGGAGCCAGTCTGTGCCCAGATCGTGTTAATGTACTGGGCAGTAGACATGTGCGATTTGTTTCGTTACGAATCGAAATTCGGACGAATTTTCGAAAATTTGGACATTCAGATGTATTCGAATTCCGAATTACAGATATAACGAATGCAAACGAATCCGAATTTCCGTTTTCGAAGTTCGGGAGCGTTTCGTTTTCGTTTCTTTTTCGTTTAGTTCGTTGAAGAAAACCATTGTCCCCCGCAAATGTCACTTTGCTGCAAACGAACGAACCGAATAAGAAACGAAAACGAAACGAACGAACTACCGCTCCCGAATTTCGTCCGAATTCCGAATCCGAATTGACTTTCACACCCGAATCCCGAAAAACGAAATAACACAAATCCGAATTTAAAACGAAATGAAACTAAATTAATTTTTTGGCAGTGCACATGTCTACTGGGCAGAAGTCCTGGTGGGGAGAATACATGTAAGGATGGTCCCGCAGTGCAGCATAGCAAACCTATAGACAGAAGTGTAGCTTTCAAAGGATTTGAATTCTAGATGGCCCTGAGAAGGAAAGAAGTCAGTGTTTGTGTCAGGGGATCCCAGCGCAGGTGACCCCACACCTGCACAGGTACCCTTACAGGCAGACCAAACACATGTGACCACACGGACCAGGTAAGTATGGTATATATAAAATATTTTAATAAACCTAGTAAGCTAACTAAAACAATCCACAACAGGCAACAGCAGCAGGATCGTCCCGAACAGCAACAGGATCGTCCCGGACTGGAACGAACCCTGAGTATCTAAAACGGTCATCCACAGTCTCATCCTCAGAGCAGTCACTCCAATCCTCATCATCTGAACAATCGGTCCATTCTTCGAGCTTTCCAGCTTCTGACCGATACTCGGCCAAGAGACATGAGGGTTCTTGCTGGGCGGACTTGGAAACAGGCGTAACCGAATGGCAGATAGGTACTGTTGCTACAGGAAACTGGGAGCGGATTTGTTCATCAGGAATAGCAACAGTCCCTGTGGTTGTCATGGGCAACAAGGTTAACCCCGATCGGGCTTTGGAAAAGGGGCTAGACTGCCTAGATCATATGTCAGACCACCCCAGGAGCAGGGGTTGGACAAAGGTTCCCACACAGACCCCCTGATCAATAAGGGACTGAACCGCCTCAACACATTTTAACAAGGCCTCTTCTGAAAACTCAGAGTAATTTTCAAAAAACCCGGCAGGATCATCCTCTAATAAGGAGGTCATCTAAAATGTGCAACAGTTTAGAGGGTTTTTAATGTCGCAAATGCTGAACACAAATACTGCGCACTTGAGAAATGATGTGAAATGTCGCAAATCATGTTGAGGGAGTTACAAACATGAGTATGACACAAGAAAACATTGAAAAAGGCGCATAACAGAGATAAAACTTTGCATTTAGTTAGCATGACATTTTGGTCTTTGCGGCAAACACGTTTATAAAAAAAAACCCCGCTGTGTTTTAAAGGATACCTGCAAAGTTCACAGCATCCGCTGTTGCAATTTTAACCTTTTTAAAAAAGTCTGAAGGTTCAGTTTTAGGGTCAAAACCACATACTCCTGCAGACTATTTATGAACATTTACAACAGAGCATTATTAGAAGTCTTTTGAAGACCATGGCTAGTGGAGGTTTATGTTATCTCTGCTTTCCATTTAACTTTGTTTGCTGTCTTTCAAATCTTAAGCTGGCCTGTGGTTTGTTAAATGTGTCACCTTCTCTGGCTACCTACCATATATATGACAGTTTCTGTTTACCAACTTGCATATTTTGAGGAAAATAAGGGTGGCATGATGTTTACTACTACTCCCCATTCTCTCCACACAGTATGTGGTTAGTGAGACATCACTATCCTCACAACTCCCCTCTTTAGGAGGTCACACAGAAGGGATTGAAAGTTCCTTACCAACTTCCGCTAGCTCTACTTGCTGTAACAATCTGTCAGTGTTGCCGTAGTTACTTCTTTGTTTATGTTGGATAGTCAAATCGAATTGTTGGACAAACAAGCTCTAGTGGAGTAGCAAGTCATTTTCAAACTTGCAGCTCAATTGCTTGCTATCTGGGCTGTAGCCTCCACCTCTTTTTTTTTTTAAACACACACCTTTCAGCATTCATTGTTGAAATCCTGATTCTTCATAAAGTTTGTATTACTTGCTGCCACACCCGGACAAGAATGTAACAGTGTATTCTCAATGCCGGGATGCAAGAATCTGGTAGTTTTTTTGGTGCAGACCATTTAGTCACCATCCTGCTGGTCAAGAAATGTTATCTTTGCTATTGTTTGTTACTGTTTTATTCTTTTTCTCTCAAAGTTCTTCTTACACAAACGTAGGTGTTCCATTGCACACATTATTAGTTCCCATTTGGCTAAAATCTATTATCATTGGAGACATTTTGCAAGAATTGTATCCTAGTTTTATGTTATCTTTGAACACATAACTTTTAATCCCAAACGCTATATCATATAGAAGCAATTAAAAATAAATGGTACCAAAACGGAACCTTCGGTGCATGAATCATCAATTATGACTCAGCAGCTTTTTTGTTCACTTGCACTTTGTACTTTCTAAACTAATAGACCTTAATTTATACATTAGGCATCTTCAAAGAACCATGTCAAATGATTTCCACTTGTCCTGATATACTACATTCACATACAAGTTTCTGCTTATTTCCTTGAGAAAAGAAAATAGATTTGTTTGACAGCTTCCTTCTTTAAGATACCCATGTTGATTGTCCATCACATAATCTTTTATATTGTGTTTTGCCAACCCCTCAAATGCCTTCCTGATAATAGAAGCAAACTAATAAGTTACTAGTCCAGTTCACAGTCAAACACAGGAGGAGGAAAGGAAGGGAACTATAAAAATGAGCTTGCTTGCTATACTTTCCTTCACCTCATATTATAGTTTCCTTCACCATCCCTAACAGCAAGGGTGCCCTTATTCCTCCTCGATATAACCACTAATCATCTGTTGTGGAGTATCTGTGAAGGGATAAAAAATATCCATTTGTCTGACAACTAAATACTGAAGTTGTCCAATTATTGGTGGTGCACTTTCTATCATACAAGTTAACCAACTTCACAGCCTTTATGAAACCAGTAGAGTTTGGTCAGCTTTAATGGAAGTTACTTAACCATTGTTACAGAAGGCTGCCCCTGCCGTGTATGCTTACATGGCCCGAGAACGTAGCTTTCGTCACAAATTGCCTACTGAGTACTTGAGTGAACACTGTCACTTATTCCTGAAGCTGCAGGTAGGGCCAAGGACAGTACTTGTTTTACACTGATGATTTATGAGTATGGCACTACTACTAAAGGGAATTAGTCTGATTGGCTAGGTCACGCTCCAGGAGCAGAAGCTTCCCCTTGCTGGAGTTGTTCATCACCAACATGACCTGATGTTGCTTCTTCCCTTCAAATGTATAAAGCAAATTGCTACTTACAGTATCATAAGTATAGGGTAGAGGGGCAACTCAGTGGGGTGACCCATAAAATATATATATTGTCTTCATTGGTCTCTTCCCTGCTAACCAGAGCTAACCATTGTTCCCTCTCTTATGCCAGCCCTAAGTATAACACCTGAAAACAGAAACTAGCAAATAAAATCACTTATCCACTGCAGAACTTTTTAACCGGAACACCTACATGATATTTTCACCTGGAAATCTTTGTAGAATTTTGTTCAGGTCAAAAAAATAACTAAATAGGAAGAATTTTAACTATAATATTCCACAAAAATCCCGGTTCCAATGACAGTAAATATGGGGCACTGATGATCAAGCTTGACGAAACTGGCTCATTACACATCAGCAGGTGGCTGGCCCAGCTTTATGTTGCTCAAGTCCAACCATTGTGTAAACTATTCAGGTTTTCCTGGCCCTTCATTTCATTTTTTCCACAGTGGCCCCCCTATTGCCAAGAACTCCATGACTTAACATGACGTAGCACGTACAGACTGATTCACTAAAGTGTTTGCATCTCTTTTTTTGGCCTATTTCACTTTTTTTATTTTATTTAATGAGCCTGATTCACTAACTTTTTAACACTCTGATGATGTCATGAGCAAATTCTTTTGCACATGTTAAATGGATGCCCCAAAAATTTCCTTACAAATTAGACCAAATTAGACTCTGACCAGTCTGTGCTCAGACCCATACACAACAAACTTTGATGCACTGTGTGTTCAGACACCTCTCTATCAGAACCAGCATTCACTTGTTCAGCAATTTGAGCTACAGTAGCTCTGCTATTGGATCGAGCCAGCGTTACCTACTAACCTTGGCTTCTCACAACTGTCTAGCTGCCATAGTCAATTCAGGGCCATAGTCTATAGGCCTCATGTAGGAAACTTCACCAATGTTTGCCTTATATCTTACAGAGTGGATCAGGGGAGCAGATTAGCTGAATGGCAGTGGGGCAGGTATCAATGAATTTCCTAATCCATTGTAGTCGCCTTTTCTGTACTGTATAGTAATGCAGTGGTAGATCACAAAAGGATATGCATTAATTTACACACCTTTTTTAAGACAAAACAGCTCTTGTATACTTTGTTTTCAATTGTTTACTTAGTGGCTTGGCTGAATTTGCCTTTTAAGACTTAATTTCTGTGGTCTGTGATGTGACAACGAGTGTCTCGGAAAAGAACAATAGTTACGACTCATTGAAGTACAAGGAGATGAAGATCAGTAGTTTGGAGTTCCCCAGCCACTTGTTACAAGCATCTGAAATTCAGAAGTTGGGGATTTCCACATTTAGCTCTTTAGTTTTCACCACCTGGAGGGGAGTTACCAGCATGGGCTTATAAAATGGCTTATTTACATTTCTCTGGACAGTATTTCTTGGAACATTATTTCAATAATCTTCCAAGAAATACAAATAATATCAATAATTACATGCTGGGAATCCTGTTAAGTCTGTAAAATGCAACCTAGCCCATGTATAGGGAAAGCAAAACCACAAAACCTTCACATTCCCAGCACTGTAAAGCCTGGAGTTTAGGGGAGTTTTGGGGTGTTACTCTTGAGTGTGTTTATGTATGCATTATTTTCCTGTCTGTGTAACATGCAATCTGCATGTGTGTGCAGTACTACCACTACTCTTATATGTATGGAGTATCACTTGTGTGTGTGTTGGTAGTATTAATCGTATATGTCTGCGGTATCACTTGTGTTTGGAGTATGTTGTATTATTCCTGTATGTGGGAAGTGTGTGTTTTGTATTATTCCTGCATGTTTGTGTGTAACGCATTACATATTGTGGCAGCAGGCAGGTGGGGTTGTCTGTGTTCAGGTGTAATAATGAAGTTCTTCCTCTAGGGGGAAGTGCTGAGAGGGCTGGAGGCTCGGAGATAACAAGCCCAGCTGAAGCTAGCTGGCTTGTTGGGGCCTCTACAAGAAGTTCCAGCCTCCTAATAGAAGAGCCCCACCCTAGAACCAGACTGTGTGTCTGCTGGACTGGGGAGCAGACAGCCTGTGTGGCAATCCGCCTGTGTGGCAAAGCAGCAGCCTGTGTGGCAATCCGCCTGTGTGGCCAGACATTGTGTTAAAGGACCTTCCTAAAGTCGGTGAGACTGAAAAGTGTAATTTTTTCTGAAGAAAAGCTGTATGTTTGAAAACCCCTGTGAGGGTAAACCTGTGTGGACTTTTGAGTTGGATTCAATAAAACAGAAGCCCTTAAAAAGAGGTCATAAGCGAGTGGAAGAGTCCTTAATGCGCTACCATTGGAAGCTAAATCCTCACAATATGTACAAGTACAGTATAGTTCTTGCACATTCGAAATATTACTTGTGTGTATCATTATTTATGTGTGCGTTGTATTACTCTTATAAGTGTGTAGTATGACTTCTGTGTGTACTGTGTAGTATAACTTCTAGACATGTGCGACTCGTTTTGAAAGATTCGTTATTTAGACGCATTTTCGTTATTCGGAGATTTGGATATATTCGAATCTCCGAATGACAGAAATGATGAATGAAAACGAATCCGAATTTCCATAACAAAAATTTCAGATAAAATTCGTTAGCAGTAGTCTGTACAAATTTTCATCCCGGACGAATTTTCATTGCAGCAAAGTGACATTAGATGAATAAAAAAGACTTCTTTTTGTAGAAGAGGAAAAAAAAGCATGAGGTCCCCACCACCCCATTGATACCAGTTCCTTTAGGTCTGGTAGTAATTTTAGGAGGGACCCCCAAGGTAAAAAAAAGTGTGTGGGGTTCCTGCTAACCCGAATGGCACTCGGGAGCTCACAAATGCTATTGTGTTCAAAGACAGCTGAGAATGTCAAATGAGCGGAAAGAGCCCCGCCTATTTGCTTATATTCTGGCCAGAGATGTCATTTTGTGGTGAGTCTTCTGCGTCGGGTTCGAACGGGTCGTCGTGTGGCGGGACTTTTTTTTATTCCAGGAGGGGGCGTGCATTGTGATTGACAGGGGATTACATTGATGGACCCATTTTTTAACCCCTTGACATCCGCCCGTTGTAAAATTACGGGCGGACGGCAGATGCTTCCCGGCGGGTGGACATACATTTACATTAATTACTTCCTGATTGGCGCGCC
>NW_017306700.1:91998-146023 GCF_000935625.1 Nanorana parkeri
TCTCCTGCAAGCCTGGTGGGACCGGCACAGTGAATGCCCATACTGATGAGGAGGGGAGATCAGAATTTGCCCCACTGCTGATCTCTCCCCCTTCTCTCTCTAAAGGTAGAAGCGATGTGTATTACATCACTTTCGCCATTGGCTGTCATTTCTCTGGCTGAGAGCAAGAGAAGAAGCTGGTGAATCAGGCTCTGCTTCATCAGCTTCTTTGGGGGTCCCTAGGTGACATTAGGGGTCTTAGAGACCCCTGATATCTCCATAAAGAGGACCTGTCATTGTTTTTCGCTATCACATTGGGGTTTTTTATCCCCTATGTGATCGCAATCAAGTTAGGTGTAAAAAAAAAAAAGTTGAAAAAAAGGTTGAAAGAAAATTCATGTCCCACATTAAAAAAAGCCACCAAAAAAAGTTTTACGTCCCCCACCCCCACATGCACGCGCTTATAAACGCAAATATGTGTCGGGTGCGCTTATGTGCGAAAACAACCATTACGCCACACATGTTACATATCGCCGTAAACGTCGGAATGAGAGAAATACTTTTAGGGCCATCAATCACTGATAACACTAAACTGATGAGTGGTAAAAGCTTTTAAAGCGTTGCCTATGGACAATTTTAGGCATGGTAGTTTTTTTGAGATTTTGCGGCGCACACAATTTTAAAGCTTGACATGTTTGGTGTCTATTTACTCAACATGACCCCGTATTTGATATATTACCGAAAATTTGGGTGCTGATAAACATAAAGTAGGGAAAACTGTTTTTTTTCTTCAAAATTTGGGGTTCTTTTCTCATTATATTGTAAAAAATAAAACCCCAGTGGTGATACAATACCACCAAAAGAAAGCTCTATCTGTCCCTAAAAATGATATCAAATTAATTTCAGTACAGCATTGCATGACAGAATGAATGTCAGTCAAATTACTGCACACTGATTATTGAAAAATGGCCTAGGCAGGAAGGGGATTTAATACCCCGGTCAGCAAGTAGTTAATAAAGGAATAGTCAAAAATTGACTCTGTTTTTTTTTCCAATTAAATGATTTTTTTCTAAAAGTGTGGTGTGTTTATTTACATTGACATTATTTCTGTATATGTGCAGTATTATTCGCTCATATGTGATAGATTTGTAATGGGGTGTTAGGCCCTTTCATGCTGAGTCCTATCAGCATGAAAGAGAGCGGGTGGGAGAGGGCAGGACAGAGTGGCCCACGAAACACATGGCTATGTTTTCCCTATTGCCATGGGCCCTGAATTGTTCTGTGCCTAACTTGTGAGTACCTCATTGGGAAGAATCATTCATAGGTCATGGGAGGAAGATCAAGTAAGAAGATAGTTTACCTCCATGTGGGCACTAACTTTGTATCAGTTGTATTATGTAAGATTATTCTTGAACATCGATGCATTATTCTGTTAATTGACCATTATTTGGCGTAAATAGTAAATTGTTCGAGTTGAACCTCAATAGACATTTCTTCCTTGTGGAATACGTAGCATCTCTGGTGGTTCTGTTCTGTCAGCGAAGGCTGGTGTGCCTGTCACAGCTCTGACCTTCTCAAGGGTAAACTAAGTGCTAAAGATTACACTTATAGGCTCAAGCCAGAGGAAAGGGGGCAAGGATTCCTGAATATTGTGTAAACTGGCTTTTGGACTGTGGTGACTGTCTTGGGGGTCGAACTTGCCCCCAAGTCCAAGCCTGACTGATTAGTAGCTGCAAGCTGGGGGCTTTGGGCCATTTGCAAATGGGCAAATCCTGGAACTAACAAGCTGTAGTTCCCAGTCCTGACACATGAAGGAGCTGGCCTTCAATGACAGGTTACGTCAGGGGTGCCCACCATTTTTTGTGTTAAGATCTACTTTTCAAATGACGAGCTACAGGAGATCTACCAATGAAAAAAAAACCTCCCTCGCTCTCTCTCTCCTGGCTGTCTCACCTCACTCTCCTGGCTATCTCTCCTTGCTGTCTCTCCTGGCTGTCTCTCCTCGCTCTCTCTCCTTGCTGTCATTCCTCGCTCTCTCTCCTGGCTGTCTCTCCCCGCTCTCTCCCCTGGCTGTCTCTCCTCGCTCTCTCCCCTGACTGTCTCTCCTCGCTCTCTTTCCTGGCTGTCTCTCATCGCTCTCTTTCCTGGCTGTCTCTCCCCGCTCTCTCTCCTGGCTCACCTTGCTGTATTTTGCAACAGGCTGTGTAAACTAATATTCTTTGATGGATTACATAGCACTTCAGAAAGGTGTCAGGGAGCTTGGCACAGCAGGCTCAGCCTAATAGGTAATCATGTGTGCACAGCTAAATAAATATACCAAAATGGAATAAAGGGGCCACCATTCACACCCTTCGTGATCTACCAGCATCAGCTTTGAGAGCTACTGGTAGATCACGATCTACCTAATGGGCACCCCTGGGTTACGTCAATGTTACCTTGCAAGTGTTTCATTATTCAATCAAAAGTTAGACCCCACTATCACTGAACTGCCTGGAATTTTTTGAGCACCTGTCCATAAGAGAAGGGTTGGTGATCCTGATCCTGCCCACCTTTCATGATGTATGCATGGCCCTCTTACATACACATACATATATGACACTTATAATATCAGCTAATATTTGCAGGAAGTGCAGTTCTTTCTTCAGACCCAATTCAGCAAAAGGCTTATTTGTTTCTTACAGCCCTACAAGTGTTACACCATCTATGAATTTGTTGTATGTTTATAGCTGAACGCTGTTCACGTTCTTATTTTAGCCATGGCAGGAAGATAGATGGAATTATTTACATCAAAGAAATAGCAAATCTGGGAAATCTCACTCTAGTAAAGGCAGTCAAGTGTTTTAAGTTCCACCCGAATGAAGTTGGAGATTTTAGCAGACTCAAAGACTTGAAAGGCTGACATGCTTTCCGAGGCTTTGAGGTTCTCTCTGAGAAGGTGAAGGCATGGCGAGAACCTGTTCACTGCAGGGTACGGTGAGGAGACGAGGTGTGCGCGGTGTGACATACTACATTAAACATGTTTAATAGCAGCGCACTGTTGGGCAAGGGAAGAGGATCCAGCTGTGATGATAAAGAAACCTCTTCTGTCTTGTGCTAATCAACCATTAAAACAAATCTACTCTCTTATAAAAAAGAAGAAAAAATTGGATATATACATTATCATTTTACCAGTTTTAGATCAACCTGTCAATATGAATTTAGGTGTATGTGAACCCTAATAATGTAATTCTCTTATTGGCTGTCTTTTAGTATGTTTAATATAACATTGAAAGAATTCTGTTTGATAAGTGCAATAAAATGCCTCGTTTAACAGAAGAAAAAAAATGAAAATTGACATGAAGTGACATGAACAGGGCATATCACTATAATAACTCACCCACAGGAAACATCAGATCACACCAGATGGCTTCCTGATATTCCTGTGGATGAGTTATTGTGCTGCCTTAACCACTGTTATTTTCTGCCATTACCATTTCACTGCTATGTACAGTTTTGCATTATGTTATTATGTTGGGGTGTGCGTCTGACCTCTAGTAAGAGATTAGCGCTACTACAACTTGTTCTTGTGTGCACATTTAGTATCTCCTTCTGTTCTCCCCTGCTTTGTGGAGTCAGTTTGTATATTCTTTTTTTTTTTAAGATAGACCCTCACTTCTTCCATGTTCCCTCAGCTTATTGTTAGTAGGGATGCACCAATATCGATACTAGTATCGTTATCGGTGCCGATACCTCTGATACTGGAACTTCTGGTCAGAGGGAGATCTCCTCTGACCGCAAGTGCCGAGGGAGCATGGAGCCGGCTTCCTTTCCAATCAGGAAGCCAGGTGGTGCGTTATGACCTGCCTCCCGGCTTCCTGATTAGTTAGGTAGCTGGCTTCACTAACCAATCAGAATTTGGGCGGAACGTAATGACCCACCTCCCGGCTTCCTGATTGGTCAGGAAGCCAGGCTGCCTAGGAACAAGTGAAGTCAGCTTACTAGCCAATCAGGAAGCCAGGAGGCGTGTCATGACTTGCCACCTGTCTTCCTGATTAGCTAGGAATCCAGCTGCACTTGTTGGTAAGCAGCCTGGCTTCCTAACCAATCAGGAAGGTGGGCAGCACATCATGATCGTGTCCTGGCTTCCTAATTGGTCAGGAAAGCACGCTACCTAACAACAAGTGACTCCGGCTTCCTAGCCGATAAGGGAGGCGGGTCATGACGTACTGCCGGCTTCCTAATTGGCTACACCTGTTGCTAGGTAGCCTAGCTTCCTGACCAATCAGGAAGCCAGACGACACCTCATTACTCGCTGCCTGGCTTCCTGATATTTATCCATGCATTAATCTTTGGGTTAGAGATATATTCTATATTTTAAATCCAAAATGTTTAGCCATTAGTCACCAGGAGGGGAAGAGAAGAAATGTCTCTCCATAGGGTCACACACAGCACAAACATTGTAAAATGGTAAAATACGCCTGTACTTGTGGCAATGGGGAGCTGCAGCTGCTGTGGTTTCCTTTGCATAGGATTGTATGGATAGAAAATGCCGTATCCGGGTGTACACCGGCAAATTATGATACTGCTGGTCACATACAGAAACCTGCTCCCATACCAGTGTTTGTACACCTAGGTACAACGTTTTCTGTCCATACATTCCTATGGACAAAAAACGCAGCAGCTGTGGCTGCCGGATGTTGTAAATACAGGTGTATGATCTGCTGTATGCACATTATTATCATTATTATTATACAGGATTTATATAGCACCAACAGTTTGCGCAGCGCTTTACAATATAAGGAAGACATTACAATCACAATACACTTCAAGACAAGATGGAAGGAGGGCCCTGCCCGTGAGAGCTTACTATCTAAAAGGGAGGGGCAAGTGATACATGAGGAGGTAGCTATGTGGGGATGGTAGCTGTATTTTCTCCAGAATATGCCCATGTGCATGAGCTCTAATATTGGTTTGTTTCTCTATCTCTTTTGCTCCTGTCTGTAATTCAGATGGAGAGATTTTTATGTTCTGGTGGCTGGTACCACTTAGGACAGGAAGTGAGATAAAGATAACAATAAAGTTTTCTGGGGCTTGTGTACATGGGCGGGAAAATGCAGCATTTCATGTGCATTCAGCTTGCATTCAGGGCCGGTGCTAGGATTCTAGGCAAGGTAGGCAAGGTGCATTGTACTTGTCAAAATGCCCCGATGCTTGCGCTATGTTTTTTTTTTCACTTACCTTTGGTGCAGGAAAGCAGCGGCGAGTCAGCGCTGAGGTGACGCGCGTGTCGGGATCCTCAGGCAGTCGCCGGCCAGCTAAATTAGGACCCCACCTGGAGCTCCTCCCACTGGACCAGCGCTGACTCGCCGCTGCTCTCCCGCACAGAATGTAATTTTAAAAAAAAACATAGCGCAAACATCGGGGCATTTTGACAAGTACAAGTACTTGTCAAAATGCCCTGTTTTTTCCGCCCTCACCCTGCAGCGCCCTCAGGCAGCCGCCTGACTTGCCTTGCGGTAGCGCCGGGCCTGCTTGCATTGGAGATCTGTTTGAGATGTTCCTGATCTCCTTCTAAGCACCATCAAGCTGTGTTAAGCTACCTTGCATTGCCATTGACTTAAATGGGGTGTAAAGCAATGTTGGCACAAGCAAAAGCCTCTGTATACAGGCCCCCGTAAATACAGGCATATTTTAAGCTGTATGCAAATACACCTGTTTGCTTTAGCCCTAAGACATTGGTAATACAAATTATAAAAACATAAATTGGCTGAAAACCATTATTATAATCTCCCTTTAAAGTAACTCTAAATTCAGGAGTTGAACCTTAAGGGCTCATTCACACTAGAAAAGGCCGGCACGTACAGCTCCGTGCTGCATGCACGGCCGTATCGGGCAGCTCCCGGGAAGGATAGATGTTGCGGGTGATTAGTATCCCTGTCCTTTTCTATGGGACCATGCGGCCGTACGCCGCCCTACGCTCACACTCCCTGCACGTCCGTGTGGGTGAGCGTACTTGTACGCTGACATAATGGAGACGGGACACACGCACCCGTACGGACCTGCACTTGAGGTGAGCATAGGGGGGCATATGGCCACGTAGTCCCATAGAGAAGGACAGGGGCTGGGTACTAATCACACACAGCACCTGTCCTTCCCGGGAGCTGCCCGATACGGCCGTGCATGCAGCACGGAGCTGTACGTGCCGGCCGTTTCTAGTGTGAATGAGGGATTAAAATGCATTCAAGTACCTTAACTATTAACAAAAAAATTATGTTATTTGTGTATCACTCGGCTGTAGATCCTCAAATCATCTCTGAATTGGCGCTGATACTGTCCTTCCTTCTGGAGGGGGGCTAATTTTGTTCCCCATGGTACCTTTATGTGTGGAGCCACCGCTCCAGGCTCACTCCCGTGATGGACTACAATTTCAGGTTTAGTTTATTCATTTGTATTCAGTGTCACTTTAGAAATGTGAATTTATTTTCTAAATATATACATTAAATATATATTCACACATATACACAACGATCAGCCAGAACATTATGACCACTGACAGGCGATTAACATTGATCTCATTTCAATGACACCTGGAAGTAGGCGGGATATATTAGGCAGCAAGTAAACATTTTGTCCCTGAAGTTGATGCGTTGGAAGCAGAAAAAAATGGGCAAGTGTAAGGATGTGAGTAACTTTGGCAAGGGCCAAATTGTGATGGCTGGATGGCTGGGTCAGGGCAACTTCAAAACTGCGTGTGGTCAGGGCCTACCAAAAGTGGTCCAAGGAAGAAACACTGGTGAACCGGCAACAGGGTCTTGGCCGGCCAGGACTCATTGTTGCGCGCAGGGAGCAAAGGCTAGCCTGTAGTCCGATCCAATAGAAGAGCTATTGTAACTCAAATGGCTTGGTGCCAGATACCTCAGCAAACCTTCCAAGGTCTAGTGGAGTCCATGCATTGACTGGTGTTCATCTTTAAAGGACAACTATACCTTTGGCACAAGCTCTCCTGTAATAAATGCATCCCTGAGCTGAGTGCAGAGCATCTGTCCTTATACTCCCCTTCATCCTCCATTCAGTGATCTCCACTGGGCAGCCCCATCAGGCCCCCAGCAACTTTGCTTCTGAAAAAGCCCTAGCTGGATCCACTTTAGCTTTTCATGTACACCTTAGCCCCATTCCTTCCTATGGTGAAAGGCAAACTCTGCAGTACCACTGGAAGCTACCATCAGTATGGCATCTCAAATAAATGAATGGGACCACAGCATGCACGTGCTAACTAAAGGGCACCTGGTGGGGACATTTTCAGAAGCAAGCATGTATGACACCCAGCAGGACAGTGAAGATCTCTGGATCAAGGATGAATGTAAGAATTAGACCAAGTGTTGGGGGTCTGCATTCATTAAAGGACAACTTGTACCAAGGGCACCATTGTCCTTTAATAAAAAACAACATAAATTACATCCAGTTGTTACAAGTACTGTGAGTGCCTTTTTCTGCTTCATAATATATACTGTATATATATATATGCTTATATATATATATACACACACACACACACACACACACACATATGCAGTACAAGATGGATAACATTGATTCCTGTGTATACCTACATAGTAGAAAACTAATAAGATGAAAAGATTTATTTGTGGCTGAGAACGCCGGCCTGTATATTTTCTTTGTAACAAAGCCGCAGCTGAAAATGGGTAAAAAAAAAATTGAATGCCTGACGGACTAAGAAAAAGGGAATTTTTTCCCAGAAGAAAATGCTAATAGCTCCAACCAGGCAATCGTTCTAGCGGTCCTGTAGCTGCCTGTGATAATTACATTGGCCAATAGATGGCAATGAATAACTGCTGTAAATGACATTATGAAATGGAATTACCTGCTTATATTTTCCCTAAATTGTAAATCTTTTCAGAAACAAAATATAATTGTGACGTCTGTACACTCGATTTGTTTTCTTTTTTGCCTCTAAGCTAAAGGAAGTCATTTGGACTTTGATGTCCCAGTAAATAGTACAATTCGGAGAGCCAAGGTGCTTATTTTCTGACTAATGTATTTCTGTTCCCTAACATATGGCCTGTTGGAATGATTCCGATGTTAGATCAGGATATAAGCAGTAAGGGTTCGGTAAGAATAGGAGCTTTCACACCTCTAAGGTTTTGGCAAAATGCGCAGTATTTTTTGCTTCCAAGTATTGAATTAGGAAGTGGATAATCAGTCAGGCTATTTAGGTATTATATCACACAAATGTATGTTGCTCTTTTGAAACACACTTCAATATGATTGTACAATCCCTATACTATATCCTTCAATTTACCAAAACTCTGTAATATGAGGACAAACCTAAACAATGCATTCCTATTTCTCAGGATCTTACAATATATAGTTCTTGGTACTGCTAATGGGAACTATACAATCAGATTAAGGCTGGCCATACACTATACAATCTAATATACATTCTGATTGTACAATCTACTTTAGATTTACTATCAAATATGTAGTGTGAGGGCCTCTTGACTTTACACTAATCAAATGGATTGCTTAGGGTTGCCCTTAATCACATAGGGAGCTATTCACAAAGGATCCAGCTGTAGCGAAGTCAGTCGAACCAAATAGCTGCTGTACAGGCTTTTCACAATAGCCTGTACAGCAGCCCAAGTCGGCCGAGCGGCTCAACCGAGCCGAAGTGTCAGCCGAAGCAGGAAGTGTCATTTGAAGCAGGATCTCACAGCTGGCTCTGCCCAGTTGTGATGACAGATCAGCATCCCCAAATGACCTGGGGACACTGAACTGTCATTAAACAATAACAACTGGGCGGAGCCGGTCGTGACGTCACGGCCCGGCTCTGCCCAGTTGTTATGCATTGGCCCAGGACCTGCTAGAAGAATCAAGCAGGTGTCAGCCAATAGGAAAGAGTTGGGCAGAGCTAGCTGTCACTGCGAGCTCAGCCCAATTGTTTTTTTTTAAATCTGTATTTATTTTTGTATTTAAAGTGACATTAAACCCTCAGATTTTGTAACATAAACCAATACTGTAATGTGTGCCTTACTGTAATTCATGTTTTTTTCCCTTCTCTTTGCTGCTCTTCCTTTTAAATCCTCATGTCTTCTCATGCTGGGGGAGAACTTCCCTTTGCAGCTGAGTGCCTCTTCCTGTAGTGCTGGCTCAGGTTGTGAACCTACACACAGACACCATGTATCCATTTCAGAGACAAGGCAGTCTGCTGCAAAACAGAAGTTCTGCCCAGCATGAGAAGAGATACAGATTTAAAAGGAAGAGCAGCAATCCAACTAAAGACAAACACAATTAAAAAGGTTACTTTGTAACCACATCTCTGGCCAAAAAAATGGTAATTCCATTTTGGATGGGTAGCGATGGGTTGAATTACCCTTGAACTTCTTATATTCTTTAGCTCCTCCGGTGAAATTTGTTGGAAATACAACAACATATGATATACTATTTCTCTTTTGAGCTGTAGATGGCGCTGTAGTGCAATGTTAGCTTACTATGGGGTCTATTCACGAAGCTGCCGAGGGCAGCCGAGTGAATGACCGATCTGAAGTGAAGTGAGCATTTAAAAAGGTAAATAGCAAACGATTGTGCGGAGCTAGCAGCTAGTAGTTTCCTATTGTCCGGCGGCTCTGCTGCTGTCAAAAAAAAAAAATAGACCCCTATGTGCATGTTTGTCTATGATACGCAGGAAGCTCTCTCTCTCTCTGTATGCTGTATAATGCTGTATTCTGATGTAATGTTCTTAAGCAAGTAAAACGTAATTCAGCATTCCTCAAGATCTCAGTGCTTCATCTAAAACACATAACAAACAAAAGTTACCTGCATTAGTTTATGCAAGGCCAATATAAGGTGTGATTTCCATCTTTCAGAGAATTAATTGCAGGACGGTATAACCATAATTTGACTTTGTAATAGTAGTATCTCTTGGGTGGAACTGGAAATCCTGGTGTAGATACCTCGCCAGCGACTTTGTAAAAAGGAATGTTAAAAGGAGTCAACTGACTAAAAAAAAGAGAGCTGCTAGCATGTATAAAACGCAAGTACCCAGTCGTGCTTGCACATACCTATAGCAGCTCTCGTTCACTTCTGCTATGTTGAATTCTGGATAAATGGTAAAGGCCCAACATTTCCGGGTAGGGTTAGAGCTTGCCCACTCCTTTCCCAAACCCTACATTCCTATCAGTTCATTACCCCTTGGACAATAGAAATGTATAGAATTGAACAGACATTCAGAACACCCATAATCTGGTCATGGCAGAGGACAATGATAGCTGGTGCACTTCTAGGTGCCTCCACTTTATACCTGCTAGCGACTTTTTAAATAAATGCAGACTCACTATAAATTAAGTTATATATTTAAAAAAAAAAGTGTGACAGTGTTTCTTTAAGTAATGTGCATTTGTAAAATTTGTGCAAGTATGTGTTTTATTGTAGCTGAGAAATATGGAGTATCAGGAAAAGCAGCAGGTGGAGTATAAAGAGAATTTAAACGAAAACAAATTGATTATGATGAAAAACATGCAAAACTTTAGACGCCGGTATAATTTCCCTCTGATTTATAGACATTTTCATACAGTGACCCTGAGTCTTGCCTCTTAATATAGGCTTATTCGGTACAGTGCAATGGGCAGAGGACACCCCGGAGACCTGTTGTTTAATGAAAACACATAGATATATATCACACACCTAGGGGCCCGGAAGAGTTTTGCAGGAAGAAATGCACAGAAAAAATTGTTTTGTATATTTCAAAATATTCATTAATCACATTGATCTCGGCTGCAAAAAAACACGGCCTGTTTGATTTAATTTAAAAGTATAATAAAATTATATGTATAACTAAATACAAATGCATTTCAGTTTCATAGCTACACAGTCAGGATGAAAAAAGACACTAGTCCGTCGAGTTTAACCATTAGAGAAAAAAAATTAATACATAAATACTTAGAAAACCTCCATAAACAGAAGCCTATACCCACAGTTGATCCAGATAAAGGCACAAAAACCCTATAAAGCATGTTCAATTTGCTCCAACGGGGGAAAACAATTCCTTCCCAATCCTAAGGCAATTGGATATTCACTGGATCGGCAATCTCTGGTGTTATTACTTATACAATGTTAATATCCAGTTATATTCTGCACATTTAGGAATGCATCCAGATTTTTTCAAACTATTAGCTGAGTTGGAAAGAGCTAGTTTCTGAGGTAGCCTATGTGACGGTAATGAGGTTTGAGCCTATCAATATTAACTATGAAATTCTCTTTTCCCTCATCTTAGAACGAATGCAGCCTTCCATTCAGTTTTAGTGACCTCAGGCTGCCCTCAGTTTGCCAGGCATCCTAAAAACAAAAAATTAAAAAAAAAAACAGATCTCTTATAATCTTTTCCTGTGATCTTTATGTCCTTAGCACTAATTACCTAAGTGAGGTATCCATTTTGGCCTTTAACCTTTTTTTATGATGATCCCTAATGAAAGTCAACCAAGCATAACCGCAGAGCACCACTTCATTAGCAATTGACAGGTTGAGGACATGGTAACTTTAATGACCCAGGTGACCACAGAGTTACACTTAATCATTGTAACAGACTCACCTGGCAGCGGACCGTAACGAATGTCCGCTGCCGACCAATCCTGGCGAGGCAATGCTGCCCCTCCCACTTCCGGATCACCCACATTTAGCCACGGTGAGCTGAGCAATTCCTGTGCACGAGAGACCTTCCCTGCTGAGCTCCTTAGCCTGTCAGTGATTGCTAACAGACTCCTTCGCCTCCACCGCAGCTGCTGTGCTAGGGGACCTGTCTTAAAGGAGACATTGGTGTGGGAAAAGCTACTACCACAGTGAGGACTCATATCCAGTGGCGTCACAAGGGGAGTGCGGGGGGTGCGGCCTGCACCCGGGTGACTCCAAAATGACTGACAGTCATTTTGGTGTCACCCCCCTCTGAAAAGTCGGGCATTCGGTCACGGACCGAACGCCCGACAGTATCAGGAGAGAGAGGAGTTGACCCGGCGGCATACCTTATCCCGCCGGGTGACTGTCCCCTCCTCTCTCTGCCGGCATCCATCACCAAGATAGACCCCGGCAGGTATCCGAAGATAGCGCATGCACGGTGATGTCTCGGCAAGTCGGCAGGGTGACACCCAGTAACTGCTCCCTGTGTCACCCAGCCTCGGGACGCCCCTGCTCATATCCCACCTGCAGTGGACTATTCCTAAACTACTAACTGCAAGTATACCCTCACTACTTGACTGCTTTGCCATTCATGTGATGCACTTAATTTTCTTGGAACTGTGATGCTGGTCATATACTGGATTGCACTCTCTAATCATTTAAAGGATTGTATGAACTGCTATACTACAAACAGTCTGTTTGTCCTGGTGTGAGGAAACACTGGATTGCACTTCATATATACGGCAAGTTTAGTCTTAATGTAAAGCTAATTTCATGGCACATGAAGATTTAGGGATTGTTGGACAGTATTGTGTGTGAATTTTTCACCATATTGCTAGTTAGGAATTGAGGCTGCACATACCATTCGGATATCAGTGCCGATACTTGGCATTTTCCTGAGAACTACCAGGGTTGCAACGGTTGAAGCTGCAACTGGTCCCTGGCACTACACCACTGTCCTGAAATCATTAGTCTGTATTGTTTTTAAAAAACTGTCACATGACAATAAAAAAAGGTATTATATATATATATATATAAGATGTCAAAAAAGACAAATATATATGTATATATCTATATATATCTATATATATATATATATACACGTGTATATATATATATATATATAAATATTCATTAATCACATTGATCTCGGCTGCAAAAAAACACGGCCTGTTTGATTTAATTTAAAAGTATAATAAAATTATATGTATAACTAAATACAAATGCATTTCAGTTTCATAGCTACACAGTCAGGATGAAAAAAGACACTAGTCCGTCGAGTTTAACCATTAGAGAAAAAAAATTAATACATAAATACTTAGAAAACCTCCATAAACAGAAGCCTATACCCACAGTTGATCCAGATAAAGGCACAAAAACCCTATAAAGCATGTTCAATTTGCTCCAACGGGGGAAAACAATTCCTTCCCAATCCTAAGGCAATTGGATATTCACTGGATCGGCAATCTCTGGTGTTATTACTTATACAATGTTAATATCCAGTTATATTCTGCACATTTAGGAATGCATCCAGATTTTTTCAAACTATTAGCTGAGTTGGAAAGAGCTAGTTTCTGAGGTAGCCTATGTGACGGTAATGAGGTTTGAGCCTATCAATATTAACTATGAAATTCTCTTTTCCCTCATCTTAGAACGAATGCAGCCTTCCATTCAGTTTTAGTGACCTCAGGCTGCCCTCAGTTTGCCAGGCATCCTAAAAACAAAAAATTAAAAAAAAAAACAGATCTCTTATAATCTTTTCCTGTGATCTTTATGTCCTTAGCACTAATTACCTAAGTGAGGTATCCATTTTGGCCTTTAACCTTTTTTTATGATGATCCCTAATGAAAGTCAACCAAGCATAACCGCAGAGCACCACTTCATTAGCAATTGACAGGTTGAGGACATGGTAACTTTAATGACCCAGGTGACCACAGAGTTACACTTAATCATTGTAACAGACTCACCTGGCAGCGGACCGTAACGAATGTCCGCTGCCGACCAATCCTGGCGAGGCAATGCTGCCCCTCCCACTTCCGGATCACCCACATTTAGCCACGGTGAGCTGAGCAATTCCTGTGCACGAGAGACCTTCCCTGCTGAGCTCCTTAGCCTGTCAGTGATTGCTAACAGACTCCTTCGCCTCCACCGCAGCTGCTGTGCTAGGGGACCTGTCTTAAAGGAGACATTGGTGTGGGAAAAGCTACTACCACAGTGAGGACTCATATCCAGTGGCGTCACAAGGGGAGTGCGGGGGGTGCGGCCTGCACCCGGGTGACTCCAAAATGACTGACAGTCATTTTGGTGTCACCCCCCTCTGAAAAGTCGGGCATTCGGTCACGGACCGAACGCCCGACAGTATCAGGAGAGAGAGGAGTTGACCCGGCGGCATACCTTATCCCGCCGGGTGACTGTCCCCTCCTCTCTCTGCCGGCATCCATCACCAAGATAGACCCCGGCAGGTATCCGAAGATAGCGCATGCACGGTGATGTCTCGGCAAGTCGGCAGGGTGACACCCAGTAACTGCTCCCTGTGTCACCCAGCCTCGGGACGCCCCTGCTCATATCCCACCTGCAGTGGACTATTCCTAAACTACTAACTGCAAGTATACCCTCACTACTTGACTGCTTTGCCATTCATGTGATGCACTTAATTTTCTTGGAACTGTGATGCTGGTCATATACTGGATTGCACTCTCTAATCATTTAAAGGATTGTATGAACTGCTATACTACAAACAGTCTGTTTGTCCTGGTGTGAGGAAACACTGGATTGCACTTCATATATACGGCAAGTTTAGTCTTAATGTAAAGCTAATTTCATGGCACATGAAGATTTAGGGATTGTTGGACAGTATTGTGTGTGAATTTTTCACCATATTGCTAGTTAGGAATTGAGGCTGCACATACCATTCGGATATCAGTGCCGATACTTGGCATTTTCCTGAGAACTACCAGGGTTGCAACGGTTGAAGCTGCAACTGGTCCCTGGCACTACACCACTGTCCTGAAATCATTAGTCTGTATTGTTTTTAAAAAACTGTCACATGACAATAAAAAAAGGTATTATATATATATATATATAGAAAATGTCAGATGGAAAAAGTGCAACAGATTGGCCCAGGTGGAGATTACTCCATCCACACAGATAAATACGTTTTGCTGTGTAAAAATGCACACGCACCTGGTGCGTGTGTGTGTTTAGGTTAGTAAATCACCCCCGAATGGTCACATGCAACTTAGTGTAATACCTATTGCCATACCAGAAAATCAGGAGAGCTTTTGTAGCCGACATTTCACATAGAAGGTATGTGTGACAGTAACTGGTCAGTGTAATACAACTATAACTTTCACTGTAAAATTTCTGGAAGTTTTCAACAAGCTGTATGCTATCTGCACTTTAAAAGAAAAGCTGACGTTTATTTGCCATTGGTACACATTTCAAGAATTATTATTAGTTTGCCTGAAAGTAACTTTTTATGAGATTTCCAAATTTAACTTGCTTGCTGTGCTTGATCATCATACAGTATGCTAATTTGAAGAATCTCCTTGTAGCGGCTGTCTTTATGTCAGTGCAATCATTTCCATTGCTGGTGTGTCACTGAAGGAAACCAGGTAAGCAACTTATAGATTGCCTTACCAGTCATTAGCAGGGGTAAGCAAGTAGGTGATTCAACAATTCCAAACCTTCTTCATGCTTAGCAGGTCAGAATTATCCAGAGATACAAGTGAAGGGAGTCCCTTAGCCGCCCTTACCAGTCCCAATCTACATCCCATGCTCCACTGAGTATGACAGGTCTCTAGTCCCCTGTTGGCCATAGGCAGCTATATTTACTTGTCATACTGTATATACAGTACGTGCTGTTATCAAGAATGGATTTCCAAATAAATTATAAGAAAGAAGGTCTGTGGCTTGATTTCATTGCAATTTAACATTACCATTATAACACCTGATTGCCTGTAAATCCTACTAATGCATTGAGGCTTAACAAGGACCAATTATAGTCTCTGTAATGAGGAAGTAAATTGGTAAGAGATTAAATTTAAAGAATACACCAGTTTGGCCTGCGATCCATTGTAAACGTCCAATCAGAGTAGACGTTCAATACCCCTTGCTAAATAACACTAACAGGGCTATTCATTAAAGGGCAAAAAGTTTGGAGAAGGCAGGAAAAGTAAACGATCTAGGACAACATAGCTGATTTGGACAAATTCTCCAATTCTGCACACTTTCCAGTTCAGCTCTGTTGTCCTAGATTGCTCACTTCTCCTGCCTTCTCTAAACTCTTCACCCTTTTGTGAGTAACCCTGTAAGTGAAGGCTGTCATTCTTAAAGCAACAGAGCACCGGATGACTTCTCATGGCAGAAACAATTTGCATACATTTTTTTTTCAACCTTTCTCAGTGGTATTGATTCAAGGAATGGATCTGGTGTCAAGGAGTACACTCTAGCTTGTGTTCACTCGGCGACAATCACTGGAGGCTGTGGTCGATGGATATAGGTAAGTATGCATCTGTGGAGGGTGGGTTAGTTTACATCAGGATATGAAGAGAAAGGTTTGTTGCACTCCTTACCGGATAATCCCAAATATGGGGAAGGGTGCTTGGAATGACCGCGGATGGCGCCGCCAGTTGCAGATAATAAAGAGATGTCACCAGCACACCAGACTCCTTCAAGGATAGTCAATCGTGAATTTATTCAAAAATTATGTCAAATACACAAGCGCTTTCGGGACCACACAGGATCCCTTCATTAGGCATAGCAGTGATAGATTAGTTTACATCAGGACATGAGCAATGTGGCCGTGTTTCATGTTACACCCTGAATATGGGTGTAACATAAAACACTGGCCTAAAAGATAAACTTAGCCTTTACAGTGAACTTATTCTTTAATGGTATGACTGATTGACACACACTGTGGATTTTTAACAACACTTCAAGGAATGGGATAAGAAAAGGCAGTGTGCTTTAATATTTATTTCGCTTTTTTATTTAGAAATGTTTCTGAGTTCCTTTTAAGGTTATCTGATCTCCATTTGACCTTCTTCTAAACTGCATCAAGCTACATTAAGCTGTTATTGCATTCCCATTGATTTGCCTAGGGGGAAAAGTAGTTCCTATGCAACCCATAGCCCATGTACATAGGCTAGCCCTTTACAGGCTAGCAATTGCTAAAGAAGGAAAAACTATAATTCACCTATATCTACAGTGTTGATCCCTCGCTGGCCAGTACAGGGAGGCTCTGGTTACTAGCTTGCCAAAATGCTGCAGAATATCACTCACAAGTGAGGGAGCAGCCCCTTGCTTATTCAACCAGCAAGGAAGAGATGCCATAAAAACAAGTGAGTGGTTTCTTTGGCCTTCTTTAGTGGTCCAGTCACTGGTTGTTTGCCAACAGCATCAGGATCACTTTCCTGGAAACTGGTTCAGGTACTTGGGATGCTGAATATACTGCAACCAGGTTCACTTTCCTTGGTATAACTCAGTGTTTCTCACAAGGATAATGGATGAACTTTTCCCCTTTATTCGGTCAGTAGTGCCACATGCTGCCTTTAAGGAACATGGCTAAAATTGCTGCATAACATAGGATGGTGTATTTTCTTTAAAATGTTTTATTTTCATTACAAGCATAAATATTTTGTATTGAAAGCTGAAAGAAGAAATATTCCTGAGCCTTGTAGTGGGGCTACCCCTGCACTGCAAGGGTTAGGTACTCGTTTTCGTCTAGTGGCGAAAAGAAAAAAGAAATACTCATCCAATCCTCTCAGCAGGCTCTCTGTTAGGCCAGTCTCTCCAGCCTCCCTACCCCTCCACTCTGGCGGTCTAAGAACCCATGAGTCATCACGTCCTATACAGTGTATGGGATGTAAGGACTCCAAGGGATGCTCCAGAGACTGGTCTAACAGCAAGCTGGCTTCAGGTTTAGGGGAGTTTATCTTTTTTATTTTTATCGCTAGACAAAAACAAGCACTAAACCCTTACAGTGCGGGGGCTAACCTGTTCAATCAAGCAGTAGATTAGCATGCTACCTACATTCTAGATTAATGACGAGCAATAGCCCATTTATCAGTTGGCATGAGGTTGTCTGAGACATCTAGGAACTATCAGTAAAATGGGGAAGGCTGACTTACAGCTCGAAGGCCACCCAGAATCTAGTCTGGTCTCTTCTAGCAAAAAATATGCTAAATAAAAATATCAATAAACCTGATCATATATACAGACGTACACCTGTACCTCTGTCCGAGATGAGACGTTTGAATGGGAATGCACATTCCTGGGATAGTTAAAATGTACGTGTCCTGTTTATTCTGCTGTAAAAATCAGTTTGCAGGACTGGAAAATGTTATTATGTTTATAATTAGTCACGTTTAAATGGAGTTGATGGATACTAATATGTTAGCCAGATGCTAAAAGGACAAGTAAATCACAAGCGGGCTTGCACAGAATGAACTACAGCTACTATTTCTGGAAATATTACAAAGTTTTTGGCAGCTCAGTAGCAGAACACAGTGCAGGGTAATCATGGGTCGAATCGATGTGTGTGACATTTGTTTGGTGAACTTTTGTTTTATTACAGCTTAATTTTTTTTGTCCTTAAAAAAGAAAAAAAAACAATCTGCAGAATTTACCAGGTCTCTCTTTTTGCTATTTGCTAACAATTTTCCAATAATTTTTAGCCATGTTTGCTTTATTTTAGGGATTCACCGATAGCGTTTTTTCGGTATCGAGTACCGATATTTTTCTTCCTGCACTCACCGATACCAATACCGTGTAATGACTCGCCACCTGGCATCCAGATTAGCCGGGAAGACGGGCGGCGTGTAAAGACTCGCCACCCGGCCTCCCGATCAGCAGGGAGGCAACCTCCACGCCCCCTCGTCATTTGGTGACGAGGAAGCATGGAGCTGTCTTTCTGGCTAATCATGAAGCAGGGCACCGTGTAATGACGCATTGCCCGGCTTCCTGTTTGGTGTAGAAGTTGGCCAATCAGGAAGCTGGTCAATGTGTCATGCACGGCACCCGGCTTCCTGATTGGTCGGGAAGCCGGCTCCACGCTCCCTCGTCACCAGGTGATGAGGGATTATGAGCTGCCAGGCCCGAGATTACTGTGTAAGATACAGCAGCTGGGATGTAGGTATGTGCTGGCAGCTGATATCAGACATCAACAGTAGGGATGAGCTTCATCTTTGGCTCAACCATGAGTTTGACCCAAACTCAAGCTGTTCACAGATTGTCCAATGGTTAAACAAATTGGCCAGTTTGCCAGCCCACCAAAACCTCCACCAAAAGTGATGCTAAACCAATGGCACTGTGCCAGCCAGTTTCTAGCAGCCTAACAACCTAGCAACAACATTGGTTGCTCAAACACAGACGGCCCTGAGTTCAGTTTGCATGCACATGGATTCCTTGCTAGGTTTGGCAAGCGTGCTAGCAAACTGAACCCAAGTACATTTGGCTCATCATCACTACTCCCAGGTGCAGACTGTAGAGGTCAGTCAGTCCTCCGGTCTATGGGGGCTCTGAGCACATTGTATATGTACCCGGGAAAAGAGGAGGAGGTGCACACTTCTGGGCTCAGAGGGTGAGGGAAGCATACACTGGGATGCATTACTATGGGACCCTTCCGTTGTAGCTGACCTTCTCTAGAAGTCCAACATCCAAACATATGCTTTATTTTTTTACTTTCAAGCTGTTTTATTTGAAATACAGCACAACCATTTATCACTCCTCCCTCTAAACTACTGAACCTCCTATGATGTTACTTTGAACATGTAATCTCCATACATTCTCTAAGGGAGAATCTGAAACTCTGTTTTACTTCCTGTCAGTAGTGTCCCTAGCCTTTTTGCCGCCTGAGGAGGGGGGAGAGAGTAATGCCGCTCTCCGCAGGCTCCGCATCTTCCCGCCTAGCTCTTAGCAATCTGGGATGCTCTGGCCTGTGTCCCGTTTAGCTCCTGGCACCCAGTAACCTCATTAGTTGCTAGGTTGCTAAGAGCTGGGCAGGGAGATATGTATGGCCCTAACCTAGGAGGCTCTGCCTGGAAAGGGGGGCGGCATGCACACTGCAAACATTGTGCAGCAGAGGGGCCGTGCCGCTCTGGGCCCCCCCCCCACCCCCACGTGACCCAAAGAGATGCTGCCTAAGGCAGGACATTTTGTTCAAGAATGTTATGTTTTTGGCTCTCACAAGCAGGGCCTTCCCGACCCTTTTGTCTGGAATTATATTGTGACTGTATTGTCTCCTTGTATTTTCTAAAGCACTGTGCAAACTGTTGGAACTATATAAATCCTGTATAGTAATAATAAAATATTGCCTATCAGGCACGTCAACAGCGGCAAAGTAGTGATAAGTAGTAGCACATTTTTCCACAAGGTGAAGAGTTCCAGTTCTTGCCGGCTGCCTGAATTCTGTGAATTAGTAGAACAGGAAGTAAAGAGTATCGGGACATTGTTGAAGTGAACTGTGTGGTTTTGTAGCATGTACCTGAGCTATATCGGTAACGTAACGAGCTCAAATCCAACCTCAGGAATGGACAAAAAAAATATTACTAGACCGAGGACAAACAAAAATAAATGCGGCTGCTTTATTAATAAACTGAACATGCAAGAACGTGATGAAAATCAAGACGGATTTCGAGGAAAACTGTGAAATACCCGGGCCAAACACATATGTTTTTACGGTTTTCCCTGCCACAGGATTTGTGATTTCACAAGTTTTTGGATTGTACACTCCATTACCACCCAACATACCACAACAAAATACCTAAATAATAAGGTAAACACATGACAAAGGTTGTGGGAAAACCTTTTTGGTTTTAAATACAACCCCAATTCCCAAACAGTTGGGACGCAGTGTAAAATCTACATAAAAACAGAATGCAAAGATCTGCAAATTCCATAAACTCATATTTTATTCACAATAGAAAACATATCAAATGTTTAAACTGAGAAAATGGACCATTTTAAGAAAAAATAAGGTCATTTTGAAATTGATGGAAGCAACATGTCTCAAATAGGTTGGGATAGGCCCATGTTTACCATGCTGTAGCATCTCCTCTTCTTTTAACAACACTGTAAACGTTTGGGAACCAAGTGCTGGAGTTTTGGGAGAAGAATGTTGTCCAATTCTTGTCTGATATAGGACTATAACTAGAGGTGCACCAAAATGGAAATTGCAAAACCGAAACAAAACCGAAATAAAAAAAATTGTCAGGCCGAAACCAAAAAAGTTTTTTTATTTTAATTTTTTCAAATTTTTTAAATATTTTATTTTTATTTATTTTTATAAACTTTTTATTTTTATTTATTAATTCATTTTTTAGTAAATATTTTTATTTTTTACTTTACTTTTAGGGGCTTCTGGGAAATATTAGGGGTCTAAACAGACTCCTGATATTTCCCTTTTAAAATAGAAAAAGAGATTGAGGACACAAAGTCCTTTAGTGACTTTGTGCCTCTAGGGAGGCTGAGCGGTGTGGAAGGAGAGACGCTGGCCGTTCACAGTGATCTCCTCCCGCAGCACTCGGCTGGCTATCATACTTTCTCTCCTCCCTGCTGGGACACAGAGCAGCGCCCAGCGGGGAGGAAAGAAAGAAGGGATGTGCCAATGTGCCATTTAGCCAAAAATGCAATTTTTGGCCGATATGTTTCGGCGGCCGATTTATTGGTACATCCTTAATTATAACTGCTCAACAATGCTGGGTCTTCTACTCTTTTACTATGAAGCCATGCTGTTGTCATAGATGCAGTATGCAGTTTACAATTGTCCTGCTGAAATATGCAAGGCCTTCCCTGAAAAAGACATCTTCTGGATAGGAGCATATGCTGCTCTAAAACCTGGATATATCTTTCAGCATTGATGGTGCTGTTCCAGATGTGCAAGCTGCTCATTCTATATGCACTAATGCACCCCCATACTATCAGAGATGCAGGCTTTTGAACTGAGCACTGATAAAAAGCCGGAAGGTCCCTCTCATCTTTAGTTCAGAGAAAGCGGCGCCAAAAAGAATGTCAAATTTTGATTTAAATTGCAACAGACCATGAAATTATGTATCGCCCACAGAAAATGATGGTGTTTCTGGATCATGTTCAGGTATGGCTTCTTCTTTGCATGATGTAGCTTTAACATTTTTGGATGGTAGGGCGACCTGTGTTCACAAATAGTGATTTCTAGAAGTATTCCTGAGCCCGTGCAGTAATGTCCCTCACAGAATCATGCCTGTTTTTAATTAAGTGCTGTCAGGGGTGTCCCGAGGCTGGGTGACACCCGGAGCGGTAACCAAGTGTCACCCCGCCGAGACGTCACTGCGCATGCGCGTGACGTCACCACGCGCGTGCGCGATGACGTCATCGTGCACGCGCGGCAGTATTCTGATGAGAGAGGAGGGGACAGTCACCTGGCGGGATGAGGTACGCCGCAGGGTCCCCTCCTCTCTCCTGATACTGTCGGGCGTTCGGTCCATGACCGAGCGCCCGACATTTCAGAGGGGGTGACACCAAAATGACTGTGAGTCATTTTGGTGTCACCCCTCCAATGGTGGCATCCGGGTGCGGGCCGCACCCCCCGCACCCACCTTGTGACACCACTGAGTGCTGTCTAAGGGCCCGAAGATCAAGGGTGTCCAATATTGTGCTCCGGTCATGTCCCTTGTGCACAGAGATTTCTCAGATTCTCAAAATCTTTTGATGATAGTGTGTACTGTAGATGATGATATATTTAATGTTTTTGCAATTTTACGTTGAGGAACATTATTCTGAAATTGTTCAACAATTTTTAGATGCAGCTTTTCACAGATTGGTGAACCTCTGCCCATCTTTACTTCTGAGACACTCTGACTATCTAAGATGCTCTTTTTATACCCAATCATTTTACTGACCTGTTGCCAATTAACCTAATTAGTTGTAAAATGTTCTCTTACCTCTTCCTTGTTAGTACCACTTACTTTGCCAGCTCCTTGTTAGTACCACTTACTTTGCCAGCTTTTGTTGCCACCTTTACACTGGAAATAGCTTTTAAGCCCCCCCATGTGATAGCAGTCAAAGTAAAGTTAAAAAAAGTGAGATTAGCAAATTGGGGTTGTAAATTTTAACCATGAAATAGACTTTAACCTTTATTACCATGCTTACTCTTGAGGACTCAAGCAGCAATGACTTACACACCAACCAATTTAACGTTTACCAACCACTGTCCGCCCACAACGTGGGTGACATTAAGGCTGATTGCGAGAGGGGAAAATAGAACAAGGGATGGGTGGGGAAGAAGGTCAAAAGCCAAAAGGAAGGAAGAAGATAATTCAGAGTAGGGTCCATCTGCCTGAGGTAACTGCTGACCCTGCCTATTGACAGGAGTGACTATAGAGGTGAAAGGTTACACTTATTCTCCAGTCTTTTTCCTGCCGCCAATCCTGTGCTCAGCTGATTGAAGATCTGATCTGCCCAGCAACCGAGGTGAATCTTCCCAGCAAAAGCAGCAGTTTGTCCCTCATCATTCATTCTCATTAAATATATTCACTGTAGGGAGGACCGAAAATACTCGATTCATATGTTTTATAATTTAGGTATTAGGGGATTAAACGAGAAGGAGGAGCAGGATAGCCTATGTACCTGCTCCACCAGAGTGCAACTTTTTTCATTGAGAAAGATTGGCGTTTATCAGTCGAAGAGCATCAGAATTAGCATAGTAGCACTTGCGATGACATCACCAGTAAGGACATAGTAGTCTGGACTTTTAAAACATTTTTTAGTGGGTAGCAAGTGGCCAAGACTCTGCTTTTTCCTTCCTTCCTTCCGTCCCTTCTTCCTCTGAGTCTCTTTTTTCCTGCCTCTTACTCCTTTAACCCTACCCTACTTTTACTCAGCTGAAAGATCTTGGTAAAAAGGAAACTGAAAAAGGGAACATGGAGTAAGTGTTACACACCTGCGGCTTTATCATTTATCTGTCGGCCGTGTTTGCCGTGAACAGTGTGTGTGTAAAACTGTTGCTTTTGTAGACAGCTACGGTGTTGGCTACAATTATCACTTGCTGGATACAGTGTTATATCTTGTTGTTAACCTTTGAAAGAAAGTGTTTACAGTATTTTAATTAAAGTAGAACTGAAGCCCAAACTTTTTGTTTTGTTTTGTTTTGTATAGACTTAGGGAGGATTACATTGGGGGAGATTAACCTTCACTTCCTGTCCAACAGCCACAACAGGATGCTAGAGGAAATCCCTTCAAGAAGAGGGAGATCCCTGATGGTCAGCAGGGTCACCAGAACTACAGTAGTGTCCCTATTGGAAGGTTTCCCATCTATTCCTGTTCTGATGACGACCCAAAATTTGGGATTTTCTTTTATTTTCACTTTCAGGACAAATCTTCAGGGTGAATCTCCCTAATGGGGACACAGACAGCAATATAAACTGGACAGGTATACTAATCCCTTTGCAATGTTTTGGCTTCAGTCTCACTTTAATACTTCTGCATATGCTACCTGATTCGTTTGTGGTTTTAACATTTTAGTCTCATTTTTTTAAACTTTGAATAGGGAAGAGTCAGAATCTCTGTCAGGTTTTTGTAAACCTTCATTGAGAAGGTTTTAACCTCACTTCCTGTCCCAGTGACACCCTATCACAGTGTTTCATTGGAGCAGGATGTGAGGGCAAATCTGCCCAAACAGGGACAACAATGGCAATAAAAATCTGACACAGGTACTAATCCATTCCCACCCTACCAATAAAGGGGTTTTTATTGTTGCTTGTGTCTGCAGGCATTACTTTATAAAAAGATGGATCAAAGACATTTCCCTAAAGAGGAAACAGCAATAAAGCCTGACAGTGGCTGCAATGCTTCTCCACTCCATGGAGAGCTAAAAGAGTATAATTAAAGTGACATTAAAACTCAGGAGTTAAATCTTAAAAATACATTCAAGTACCTTAACTATGAAGAAGAATGTATCTTATTTGTGTATCACTCAAATTGTGTATCACTCAAACCTCAAATCATCTCTGAATTGGTGCTGACACTGTGCTTCCTTCTGGAGGGTGGCTACTTTTGTTCCCCATGGTCCCTGTGTGTGTTGTAAAGTAGTCGCTGATCCAAACTCACTCCTGTGATGGACTACAGTCTCAATACAAATTAGTAAACTAAATGGGAGATTGTAGTCTATCACAGGAGTGAGCTCGGAGTGGTGACTACTTTACAACACACACAGGGACCATGGGGAACAAAAGTAGCCTTTCAGATTTATTAGGATCCATTACTTTTGTCATTCAGATGTGTCCGGATTTGCAGAAATTTGTAAGAATGTCAATTTGGAACCAAACGAATCGCACATGTCTAATCTCAAGTATAGACGGTACTTGGAGGGGTTCTTCCTTAAGCTAGTATTAAACTCTCACACATTTTTAAGTAATGAATCCAGATCAAACAAATGTATTTTACCCAGCAAAGTATTTCTTTACATTCCTTCCCAAGCACTTACAGTGATTATGTTTCCGAACAGCTCCAACTCTCTCAGCTTGGCTTTCCTAAGCTTCCTGTCTAGTACAAGATCATAAGGGACAGAGCAGATTCCAGTAGCTCTTCATATACTAGCTTGGAGATGGGAGGAAGGAGGGGAAGCATGGGCGTGTCTTGCCTTGCTGTGTCTATGTGTTTGCGCATAGAGTCCATGAACTCATCGCACTCAAAACCGCTGTTACATATAAAAGATGGGTGCTGCGGCAGTTGACGGATGGCAACCATCTATAATCACAGAATAACATAGACACTGGCACTCCAAGTAATGAATCAACGGCGTCTGTTTATTGACGCATGAGACATAGCACAATGCATCAAAAAGCAACGTTTCGGGATCTCACAAGATCCCCTTCATCAGGCAAAAATGAGTCTGATATCATTCGTCTGATATCATTAAACTCGTAGTAACTGAGAACACCCGTATTAGCAGTGCTCTGATAAATGTTCAGCAAACTCATGAATTATTTCACTTTTAGGAAACTGAATATGACTCATAAATGAATGTGTTCCCAGAAAATAACAGAACACTTAGAAAATATCTGCAAGTGTTTTTCATTTACCATTGTAATGCTGATTGAGGGAGGGTCTTGGGCTTCGAATTTATGAGATATAAAATAATATCTGCCCACGATAAATTCCACATTTCTTTTAAGGGACATTGCAGGCTAACAGCTAAATACAGAGTTAAAGCTGAACTCCTCAACCTTTGTGACATGCAGGGTAGGGAATGCTCCAGCTGCTAATGACTGGGCCGGAAGGGGGACTGTGCCAGTGAGAGTTCTGCACGGGCTTGAGCAAACTCCAGTAAACTGGGTTCGCACTTAACTAGTCCCTAGTAGCCAAATCATTGTTAACAAGTTGAGAAAAACTTTCATTTAATTATTTAATAGTCACAAAGGATATAACTCCCCCAAATGCCTTTGCAAACACAGATGTCACCTTGAACAAACAGCAGTGCCATCATCACTGTGTTGCATATAGCCTGCGCGGAGAGCAGAGATGTTGGAGGTGCCCAGCAGGCACCACCCACTACAGACTGCCTTCAGAAAACTACAAGAGGGGGCGGAGACAAGACTAGTCACCCTACACAAGGAGAGAGAGCAGCAGTGACCGGTCTTTATTACAGGAAGCTCCTGCACAGAGAGAAAGTTGCACACATAAGATCTGTTTTACCTGCTGAAGGATTTGTAATTGGGTTCAGCCAGTCTTGTTATACAAAGAGAACACTTTCATAGCAAGGAAGAGAAAACCAGAATTCCTGATTTAGCTTTACAATCACCTGGTCATTGGTAGGAATGAGGACCGAGTTTGCCGCTACCATGGGTTTGTGGTAAATCACAAACTTTCAGGTAAAAACTTTGCAGGCATGCCATCAAAATAATAAACAACATATCATGCAGTGCATAGGCTTTTCCCTGGTCAGCTGAACCACAGTGGGCAGACAGCACCACCTATGGCTCTAATTGCGGCAGGAATTGTCTGCAATTCAAGCAGAGTATGGCCAGCCAGTGGTGTAACTATAGCCATAGTAGTCCAGACAGCTGCTGTGGGGCCATGGGGGAAGAAGGGGGCCCTATTAGGTTGATGAGGCAAATTAAACATAGAACATGTGAAGATAACACAGTACTGTATCATTAAGGGTTGGAGTGGTTGTAGTTGACGACAACTCTAATCCCCTGTAAAGTCTACAGTGTAGAGACGACAAGAGGAGTCTTTGAGATATTGACATCGCTACTCACAGTTCAGAGAGAGGTCATCAGGGGTGCCCCCACCACATTTTTGCACACATGTCCGTTTACATCTGAATCCCCATAGACACACTTATGGTCCTACAATTTCATTTTTTTCCTCCGTCACAAGTTTTTTCCTCCATCTTCCAAGATGGAGGAAAAAACTGTATGGACACGGATGTCACAGTGATGACATCCGCTCCATACTGCTGTGACCAGGAGAGAATCTGTTAACGGATCCTCTTCTGACATGCTCATCTGAAAGGGACCTAAAGAGGAGCTTTACCCATATCTTTGAAATGACGACAAAGACACCTTTAGAAATGTTTAGTAATGACAATCTACAAACACATACTTCTAGATAATTGCCGGTTTAGTATTCATTGCATAGCTTTTTTTTCTTTTCTGCCCCAGTCTTCTCACAGTGGCCCTTTATACTAATGGCAGATTAATATATCTCCCTTAACTTCCTAGAACTCTTGCATAAGTGACTAGGACATGTGACCATGCACATCATCTCAGAGGAGGAAAATGCCTTTCCCTGAGATCTCGTGACATTACAGATGAGATTTCTCAGCAATGTTCTTCTGATGTAACCTTCCCAGGATGCAATGCTTGAGCACGAATACATCATTTGTGCCATAGTGGAGCCGGAAGTGGAAAAAAGGAAGTAAAAGAAAAATATGTTTATTTAACTAATGAATGTAAGATGATTTCATATTAGCATGCAGAGCTGCACACTGAGGTGATTTTTAGAGAAAAGGGGTAAAAGTCCACATTAAGTTTTACTTGAATTTAGATAAAGGTGGTATGCTGTAACCTTTAAAACAACAACTATCAACTTACAAAAGACAAGGTGTATAACAAATAAAAAAGAAGAGAGAGAACAGTAATGATAGAATATCTTGAACAGTCTTGCAACGTTCATCAGCTCTCTGTGACCCTTGTGCTGGTGAGATGTTGCTCTGTATTATACATGCAGCACATCCCAGGCTCATCCACTCCATTTAATCTAGATCACATACTTCAATTCTCTTTCAAGTATTATGCTGCCAGCTTCATTCCCATCAAGCAGACATGAATTAATACGATTGCTGAAATAAATAAATAACTGTTTATATTTTAAGGACTTTTACTGAAAACTCCATAATCAAGGTACATTTCTGTTGTTAAACACAACTTCTAGTTTAGTTTGGTTACAGTTCTCATCAATAAATAATAACCCTTACACACAAAGTGCTAGACTGTTCTTGAGAAAGAAGTGTATATGTTGCATTTATGCTACACCAGGGGTCAGCAACCTTTTACACACCAAGTGCCATTTTTGAAACCATGGTACAACCGAGTGCCAGTGAACAATAGCCCTCTTTAGTGTTAGTTACAGTTACATTTTTTCACTCATGGCTGTACTGCTTATAGTAAGGTAAACTCACTAATTATTTTAATGTGTTTACCTCGCCAGTAGCAGCACAACTATAAGGGTAAAAAATTGAATAACTGGTGCACACACAAAACATGTTCATATTTACATGTGCTGAAAAGTAAACTGGACTTTTATACCATTGTTTGGGGCAGATAGAGCTTTCTTTTGGTGGTATTTAATCACCACTGGGTTTTTTTTTATTTTTTACTATATAACAAAAAAAGTACCCTAAATTTTGAAAAAAAAAACCTGTTTCCCTATGAGATGTTATGAACCATTTATTATCACCCCTTTTTTCTGGTAAAATATAAAAGACTGGGTCACGTCGGTTAAATAGACACCAAACATATCAAGCCTTAAAATTGCGCGTGCCTGCGAAATTGCAGAAAACGACCACACCCAAAATTGCCCATAGACAATGCATAGGTTGACAACTTTACATGGTTTTACTGCTAATCAGTTTAGTGTTATCAGTGACTGATGGCCCTCGAATTATTGCTCCCACTCCGACGTTCGCGGTGATATGTAACATGTCCAGCACAATAGGCGGAATCGTCATTTTCGTACGTGGGCGCACCTGATGCATATTTGCGTGTGTATGTGGAGGGTGTGTTATTTTACATTTTTTTTATTTTTTTTTATTTTTTTCTATTTTTTTTTACACTTAACTTTATTGCTATCACATGTGGGCTAAGAAACTCCCTATGTGATAGCCAATTCACATAACAGGTCCTCTTTATGGAGACATCAGGGGTATTCAAGACCCCTAATGTCACCTAGGGACCCCCAGAGAAGCTGATGAAGCAGAAATTTGCATCAGCAGCTTCTCACCTGCGTCTGTTGCCGGAGAGTGACACTGAATGTGGAAATTATGTAATATACATCACTTCCTGCATTCGGGGACCGGAGAGGAGATCAAAGGGAGATTGTGTACCCACCTCCCTTTGATACACACTGACAGAGTCGCCGTGTCGGTCCCAGCCGCACCGGGCACAACGGATCACGGGACTGGCGGCGACGGAGGCGGTAGGGGGGGGGGCTTTGCGCACCTACTACAAGAGAGCTGTCACTAGAGATGCCAGATCGCTTGAATGTAAACAGCCATCGCTGTTTACATTCAGTTTCCCCACTCGTGTGCGCGCTGGGCGCCGCGCACAAGCAGGAGGAGGGGAAGGACGTATTAAGCTGCCCTCCCGCTCCTATAAGGCTCCCGTTTGGCCGTTCAGGAATGGCCAATGGACGGGAGGTGGTTAAAGTGACACTAAACTCTGAAGGTAAACCTCTGGAGTTAGTTCAACCTTTCTTTTTTTTTGGAAAAAATTAACTAACCATTTAAAATATGCGTGGGTGCCTAAAATATCAGACGCTGCACAGCGGTCCAAGTCTCCAGTGGTCCATCATGCTTCCTGTACAGTGCCCCAATCAACAATGGTGCTCAGTTGCCACTCTATATCAGGAAGTGTCTTTTTAATTTTAATTAAAGTCACACTAAACTCAGGAATTAAATCTTAAAAATGCATTCAGGTACCTTCACTATTAACAGAAATGTATCTCATTTGTGTATCACTCGGCTGTAGATTCTCAAATAATTTCTGAATGAGTGCTGACACTGTCCTTCCTTCTGGAGGGTGGCTACTTTTGTTCCCCATGGTCCCTATGTGTGTTATAAAGTAGTCACTGCTCCAAGTTCACTCCTTTGATGAACTACAATCTCAGTACAAATTAGTAAACTAAATGTGAGATTGTAGTCCATCACAGGAGTGGACAACTCCTCACCTTATAGGATTATTTTTATTATTATTGATACAGTTTGCACACTGCGCAGCACTTTTCAAAATGAAGGGAGAAAGTACAGTTTTCAATAGAATTTTAGTGGAATATCCTGATGAATTCATATGTAAGGTGTAATGCCTAGAGTGTGGGGTAGTGACATGAGAGAGCCCATAGGATTGGCCCGCCCAAAACGAATCCCCAGAACAGACCGGTGATCATTCGCTACTTAGATTTTCGGGATAGGAATGCAGTTCTCCATTATTACAGGTCCCAGCGCAACTTAATGGTGGGTGGACATAAGCTCCTCATGTTCGCTGATTATTCGGCTCAGGTGTCTAAACAGAGAAAGGCATTCGTAGACACATCCTTGTTGACAGGCGCATTAAATTTACCCTGGCATACCCTGCGATCCTACGTGTCACGCTCCCTAACGGTGACACTCAGGCCTTCACGTCCGCGGAGGATGCATTAAGATATGCCAGATCATTGCATGAAACCCGCACTTACAATGATTCCTCTCCTACCAAGGGCCCACCAAGAAAGAAAAAAGCCTGAGCGCTCTATTATATCCACTGCTAGGGTGATATTGTGCCCTAAGTAATACTTTGACATCAGTTCTGTCACCCAAGCTGTTCCTTATGTTGGGAAGGCTCACAAGGGACGGAGCTCCCCCCTCTTTGAATGATGCTTAAGACATCTTCTCCACGTTGGGAAACCACTCCAACTTTTTTGTGGATGCTCATTGGCAGAAGCCACAATGCGCTCTATAAGGAAAAAAGGGAGTAACATTCCTATATTGACTTACTAGATGTTACACTTGATCGAGCAACTGTTTTCCTGTTCAACTGCTCATTGTTCTATTATTGCTTGCAGCTTTTTTTTTGTTATTATAGTTTTTTTTCAATTTCAAACACCTACCAAAGGGAGTTAGTTCATGGGGCACTCCCGTATACCCTCAACGGATCAGACTTCAACTTTCGTCACTGCACCAACCCTCTTGGGTCGAGACTGTGAACAAATGGCGTAGTCGCAGCTCAGGGATGGCGACTTACGCCTCTTTCTTTTCACGAGATACCTCACGCAATCTACATCTTACTCCAACTAGATGGGACCCCCCCTGAGGTTGATAACCTGGAACGTGAAAGGACTCAGGTCACCAAATAAACCCAACCAGATTCTGAGGCACCTGAAATAATTAAAAGCAGACGTAGCCCTTTTGCAGGAGACTCATCTCCCCTCTGCAGACTTCCATTGCATGCAATGCCACTGGGTGGGTACAGCCCTGGGCGCGCCTGCTGCAGGCCGGTCAGCCGGCACTCTTCTTTTGATAAACAAGTCTCTCGCCTGCTCAGTTCTTCAACACATAGTAGATCCATCAGAAGGTGCACCACGTCGTACATCAAAGATCTGTGGAATATCTACGGTCCTAATAGGCGACCCCATCCGCTTCAGAAGATCGCTCAGGCACCCCACGTCAGACAACGACTCACACGAAAACCAGAGATGACCACTTTGCTCATTTTATTCAATGTAGTGGACTGGAAGATGCATGGTTGACACTCACATCCCTTGGAAAGGGATTATACCCACTTCTCTTACCCGCATGATGTCATGTCCCGCATAGACGTTCTTCTTATACCTCCGAGCCTCCTCGCAAAAATCAACCATGTGCAAATAGAAGACATGGTCATCTCGGACGATTCCCCTGTGTAATTGGGTCTCTCTGGATTAGACATTCCATCCAAACCTCCTACGTGGAGGTTCCCTGCATACCTACTAAATGACGACACCTTTCAAGAAAATGTAAAACTTTGGTGGCTGGAATATGAGTCCTGTAATTCTGCTCATAAGGCAGACCCGTTTCTTTATTGGGAGGCGGCTAAAGCCGTGTTACGCGGTACTATCCTGGCATACTCATCTTCTCGCAAAAAATTGACCATGCAAAGGTATAGATCTGCTTGTAGGAATGTTAGACAGGCTTACACTACCTTTAAATTAGACCCAACCGCAGATAACAGATCCTCCTGGCTGATGGGCAAAAAAACCTGTGACCACTGGATACAACAATATGAATCTCACATCAGATCGGACAAAGAAGTTAATTTGTTTAAATTCGGCAATAAGCCTGTGAAGCTCATGGCAGCCCTTGCTCGGGGTCCATATAAGACTTCTCATATCACTCAACTGGCTGACAGTGAGGGGCAGATACACACCGATTTGGATAACATCTCCAAAATTTTCTCTTCTTACTATCAAAAACTGTACAGACCACAACAGGTGGACTCACTAGGTGGATCCCAATACCTGAAATCTATTGATCTACCCTCGCTGTCAGACACTGATTTGCTTTTCCTCAATGAGGAAGTGACTGCCCAAGAATTAGAAAGAGTTATTAAGTCATCTAAAAGAGCAAAAGCACCTGGTCCTGATGGGTTGTCCACAGAATTCTATAAATTACTGATGGATGATATCTCACCTACTCTTCTTACCCTATACAATCGCATCATACGAGACCATCAATATCCCCTTACATTTAATAATGCATATATTAGACTACTACCTAAAAAAATAAGGACCTCCTACAGCCAGGATCCTACCGCCCTATATCTTTGTTGAACCAGAACGCCAAATACTTATCTAAAATCATGGCAGATAGACTGGTGAGTATTTTGCCCAAACTTATTTCCCCTGTTCAGTCAGGTTTTGTATCTGGCAGATCAGCGGTTACCAATATTCGCAGGGCTATTGCTGTCATCGAACACGTTTGTCGGGTCCTTCTCGGCGCCCACTCGCTCTATTGGCGCTGGACGCAGAGAAGGCCTTCGATAGTATAAATTGGTCCTGGCTTTCAATGGTATTAAAACGTATGGGCTTCTCAGGTATGTTTTAAAATTTCATCTCCACGATGTACACCTCACCCAATGCACAAATATTCACTTCCACGTTCCTTTCTTCTCCGTTCACCTTACACCGAGGCACACGCCAAGGATGCCCACTATGGTCTTCTTTTATTTAATCTGGCCATTGAACCACTAGCCCGGTCCTTATCCTCACCCGATTTATTCACTGGTATTGCCTTGGGGGGACACACTCTACAATCAATGTTTTTCGCAGATGATATTCTCCTTTTCCTCTCAGACCCAGACAGCCAAATTCCAATAGTGCTTGACCACATTCAACATTTCGGCAAGTTCTCTGGTCTCCAAATTAACATAGACAAAAGCGAGCTTCTATACTTAACTCCCACTCCCAAAGGGAACGACTTACCTGAGTTGTCCAACTATCCTCTTCACATACAACGCACCTCTGTAAAATATCTAGGGATATACTTACCTAAATCGGCCACAGACCCTTACGCTCTGAACTATTCCCCCATCATCAAACGCATTATACAGGAACTTGCTGCTTGGCAGCATCTCCCCTTGTCTGTACTAGGTAGGTGTCATTTGATACGCATGGTGAGTTTTGCTAGGCTCTTATATCCACTTCAAACAGTCCCCTTATTACTCAGACATAAGGATGTTCACCTACTTAATCAGGCATTCACCGGGTTTATTTGGAGAGGGAAGAAGCCGCGGATTTCGCTCTCAAAACTTCAGCTCCCTCGGGCAAGCTTGGGGACAAACATTCCTAATATCCGCCTTTATAACTTGGCATGCATTCTAAGACACGCCAGAGATTGGCTGAATGGTTCTGAACATTACTCTAACACTTCCCTGGAAAAGCACTTAGTACACCCGTGGTCATTATCGGGTGTCATACATACCCCTCTCCACTCATTGCCGTGTCATATTAAACAAAACACCCTGCTGCGGGACACCATTATAACATGGAGAGAAGTTAGGAAAATCTATGGTCTTAAGGGCACAATATCCCCACTCATGCCTCTGGTTTCGGCTCCTGCATTTCCCATAGGACTTACGTCTCAAACCTTCAGACACTGGCACTCCAAAGGCATACAGACGCTAGGCAATTTGATCTATTACCGAGGGCTCTGCAGGGAATTTGCTGAACTTTCAAACACTTACCACCTATCGCCTAAACACTTTCTCCAATATGCCCAGATCAAACATTTTATAACCACCCACTTACCCTCTTCAAACTCAGATGGGACTGATGTACCTTTCCTCTGTCTCCTAGCCTCCCCACCCACAAAAATGTCTTGGCCTTACCTATCACGACTCAGTTTCCTCTATACCTACATATGCTATCAAATGGGCGCCTTTGTTACAACTCACGCTGGCAGACACCCACCAGCTCCTACTTGATGGGTGGAAGCGTCTAACTGCTTCCATTTCTAACAAACAATGGCGAGAAATGCAATTTAAAATTGTACATAGAGCCTACTACGCTTTAAATTTTCGTCCTTCCTCTGGCAAGGACCACTGGATCTCTGAATGTCCCAAATGTCATCTCACACATCCTAATTTAATACACCTCCTGTGGCAATGCCCGCATATCCAAACACTCTGGCATCTTTCGCTACAATATATGTCGACACTATCAGGGATACCTAGAGATTGCTCCCCGTCCTATGCCTCTTTCATTCCCCATCTGAATTGTCACAGACTGCGCTAACACCTCTATCACAATGGGAACACTACTGTATTTTGGCTGTCAAAAAGAATATTCTCATACATTGGTTATCCCAACACACTCCCACGTTGCTGGAGATAAAGGGCACCCTACATCAGCTCATGTTACTCCATAAACTAGACACTAAGCATAATTTAGACCGCACAGATAGGTTCTTCCATACTTGGACGCACTTCCTGACATCTGAATGCACACTGAATCAACTCAAGGATGTTATGTCTCGATTTAAACATTCCAAATGGTACCTCCAAGCTCAATCTACCGGCTCTTTGGGTAGACTTGATGTACTTTGACCTCATCACACCTAGGCCCTGGTATCTCACAAATATAACACACATTCAGGTACTGACAACCTGTTCTCCACATTTTCACCATACTACCTTCAATAATCTGAAGCCTTTTCCGCACCCACATGCCCATCACAGTTTCGCACCCTCCATTACCTGATTCTGATCCGTCTCACAAGCGACTCATGTCAACCACCTGAGTACACGTTATTGCAAGTATAAGCTGTTACCCATAAGTCAAATATTCCAGAATTTGGATTGCAATGTCAATTTACACACACGTTCTTATAGCACTGTATAGTTTTTCATGTAATATGCAGACTCCTTTTATTCGGGGTCTTATTTTAGTCCATGTCTTACGCTTTTGTATTGCCATAAAATTTTCAATAAAAATCTACTTGCTGAAAAAAAGGGAAATATTAGGGGTCTGTTTAAAAAAGTAAACTAAAAGTAAAGTAGAAAAAATAAAGTAAAAAAAAAAATCTAAATTATTTTTAAAAGGTTGGAAAAAAAGTCACTTTAGGTTTCGGATTGAGCCTGACAAATTTAGAAATGTCGGTTTCGGTCTAAAATTTTCATTTTGGTGCATCCCTAATATATACATGCTTGCAGCCGCTGCCTGCCATAAATTTGTACAGTCTGACTGGCGGTAGCTGTACGCTGCACTTGTTACTCTCAGTAGAGAAATTACAGCCATACTGTACACTATACAGCCATTTGCTGCCATGTGCATGTTTTTTTTAAGCAAACCTTCATGTTACAGATCACTCGGTATAAGCTATCTACAGGCATAAGACAGTGCTTGTCACTCACCACTTATCAGATTTGTATACAGGAATAGAATGTCTGAATAGATTTGTGCAATGGTGTCAGATAATATTGAAACTAAGTTTACAGTTACAGCAAATACACATTTTGCAAAATTGTTTCATTTTCTTAACATGGATAAACAGACAGCCAAACAGAATGGGAAATCAGTAAAATTCCCACCTCCACAGATCAATGTTTCTGGCAGTCTTTGCCTTAAAAGCCTCACTTAACTGTTACAGTGCATTTACTTTATCCAGCACCTCCTGTAACCACCTGGGGATAGTACTGCTGGAGACCGTAAGGGCTAACCTAAACTCTGTGCAAAGTTGCAAACATTTTGTTTCATTATCAGTATTTATTGAGCGCCGACAATTTATGCAGCACGTTATATGTCGTATATTCCCTACTCTCAAGGAGTTTACAATCTGAGGTCCCTATCTCACATGCATACACACACATACTAGGGGCCAATTAAACTAGCAGCATGTCTTTGGACTATAAAAGGAAACTGGAGTACCCGGATGAAACCCTTGCGCGGTACATTAGGAACATGCAAAATGAATGCAGGAAGTGCCCTGGTTGCCCTCTCCCTCTCTTACACACAACAAAAACACCTGAGCCATGTTATACCTTATCTGTAGAAGACGTCCATGACACTATACTGCCGGTTTTCTTCCTCATGAGTAACATGCTCTGTTGATTGTGTGGAACTTAAACCTGTTCCTTGTGAAGTGAAAAAAAAAAATGAAAGTAAAGAATCTATTCTGACCTTAAGCACTGCCTGTGACACCATCACTCTAGACAGGAGTATAGTAGGATTTAAAATGAAAGTGTTCTTCAAAGAGGCAAACATTCTTTAAGTTCTGATTTAGAGCATTAGCCATAAAGCTTAATGATTTTTAAATCGTTGTCAATAAGAAAAAAAAAGAAGAAATGGTGCCAGAAAACTATTTATAGACAAGATATTTTAAACACAGGCAATGGCAACAGCAAAATAAAACAGGATTAAATGTGAAAAATATTTTTAAACAGAGATTACCTGGTCTTTGGTCCTGGCAGAGTGAGTATGATTTAGTGTAAATCTAATCTGGTGTAACAGAGTCATGGCCCTCAGCATTCATGCAGAGTTCTGATGAAAAATGGAGAGCCCAGAAATGCAGGTACAACCATTATTTCAGGACCCTGAGGAGGCGTTCACAAGCATGCCATGACCAATCAAAGAGTCTGAGGGGTAGGAGGTATTTATTATATATTTTTAGCAGACCCTCCTACCATATCAGTTTTAAAAAAGCAGTCATATTTAAATTTTACTACTTTTTACAGTCTGACCACCCATATATTAACATTTAATAGAGACTACATTTTTATATACATCAGATGCCAGGATCGCATAGGAGCTGAAATGTGTGTAACCCTCCAAGTACGCTTAGGTCACATCTTTCTGCCTTGAGGAAGGTACCCTGCACGGCCCTGAAACGTCGGTTTATTTGGATGTCTGTGACGCTTTCTGTCCAATAAAAGGGAAATATTTATCTTTACTACTGAGTGCTGGTGATTTCCTGACTTTCATGTGTTTGCACGGTGCCATCCGTGGTAATTCATCAATGCGAGCACCATTTTTTGCTTATCTGGCCGGGACTGCTGTGGGGAGTGTGGAGGGTCTCCCCACACTTTTTCCATATTCCAAAGACTTGCTGGAAGGTTATATTAGCTTCTGTATAAATCAGCACTGTATATATGCGTGTGAGACAGGGACCTTAGATTGTAGGCTCCTTTAAGTCAGGGACTGATGTGAATGTGCACTATGTGAAGCACTGCATAATTTGTCAGCAGTATATACATACCTTCAATAAATAAATAATCCACCTCCTGCACATGATAGCATAGTCATATGTGGTATCAAAGTGATGGTTATTCTCTTCTGAATTTGTATAGTCACTTATTATGTAATTTTATCACACAGGTGTTTGAAATATGACTGATTTTGGACAGATGAAAGGTATGAACAGTACACGTTCAGGCCAAATAAAACCAAATGCAAATGACATTCCTGCTGAATGGCTTTATGACGGTTATTAACAAGCTCTGAAGTAAACAGCATTCTCTTAACCTCTTGCCGTCCGCCCGTAGTAAAAAAACGGACGGACGGCACTGCAGCATCTGCGGGTTGCCGTCTCCAGACGGCAATTTTTTTCTGCTCGCGCGTGCCCCCTAGCAGGCACGCACGGGCAGAAAAGACCCGTCCAATGCGAACACCCGGTAATTATGGCATCCAATTAGCCAATTGTGAAAACACCAGACTAGGGAATGTTTTAAGGTTAGCGCAGGTGCATTAAATTACCAATCTCTGTTTTTTAATGTTCTGCTAATTGCTGATAAGTACTGTTTAGATTACTGCTAAAAGTCCTAATAGCACTGTCATAAGGCTTAATAGAAGTCCTTTGAAGCTTAATGGGAGATCTCTGCTATGTGGGATGAGACACCCAGTATTTTTAAATTGGATAGTGTTGCAAAGACGCGTATATTCAGGACAACACACCATTCAGCATTCAGTTTGGTGTCCTCAGACCTCATTATCATCACAAAATCTAATGCCCAAAATTTAATATTTTGCAGCTACCAGTCCTTAGATATGTTGACTCCATTAGTAATGTAATTGATAACAGTCAGTCCAGGCAGAAAGCACAGTCATTTATCAGCTTTTTTTTGCACTTATCGAGCAAGTATAACCAAACACTTTCAATAGTATATTTAACAGACCAAAATACATAAAATAGGTGAAATTCATTATTAGGGTTGACATACTCTTTAAGGTTAGTGGCAACGATATCACACATGACCAAATTGTTAACCATATAAACAACAACATTACTCATTTTAGTTCTCTGATAGATTTTCTAGAGGAGTAATGCATAATCAGATTGAAACAAATGTTTATGTGGTATATTGAACAGGGGAGGACTGAGCTTGGGGATATAGGGGAATTTTCCATAAATTCCCATACAAATAATATATTTTGGGCTGGTGGTCCTGAGTGGAGATACTCTCCCATTTAGACCTCAATCAAAGCATGACCCACAGCCAGTGACATCTGCTGGGTGCTACTGTATATACAGTATGTACCTGCTCCATGTTCAGACTTGTTATTACAGCACCTTGCAGAGGGAAGTCTTCCCGCACCAACTTCTGTTGCGCCTCTGAGATGTCATGTAACCAAACGCAGAGTGCAGCAAAGGAAGTCAATGCTGGAAGCCAGTGGTGGACCTAGGGAACAAAGGGCCCTGGTGCAAGATTATTTTTGGCCCCCCCGCATACCCCCAACAAAGAAAAAAAAAACCCACAAACCCCCGCAACCCATATCCCCTGCAGCAACCACCAAAAAAAATGGAAAAATGGCATTGCTGTATAAAGTACTGCTGAGATTTGTAGTCCTCTATAGAGGGTGCCATTCTGCATTGCTGCAATGTAGAATGGGACCTGCTATATAGAACTACAAATACCAGCTGTACTTTATACAGCAATGCCACCAATTGGGCTACAAAAAATGATAATTTTATTTAATAACTTACCTTCACTTCTTCTGGCTTTTTCTGGTGGGGGAGGCTGCAGAAAAACACACTAGTGTGGGTGTGTGTGTCCATCTCAGACAGCGCGCCAGTGCACTCAGGCGGCTGTTTGCTGTGTCCTCACGGCCGAGGCCCATGGTTGCCCCCTCAAGTGTCTGCCAACTTTTTTTTATTCTCGGCTTCCCTCCACAGTATCAGGTGGCCGGCGGGCCCCCTCATCTCTGCGCTGGGAGTGTCGGGTCTTTCCGACTCTCCCAGCGCAGAGATGAGGGTGTCGGTGTTCAGCCGCTGGATACCAACGTGATCAACGGACACTCCCGGCGCAGAGATGGGTGGGGCCCGCCTCATACCGATCCAATGGTAACCGGCGGCCGGACACCGACGAGCCCCCCCATTTCTGCCCCGAGCTGTGTTTGGATGGATACTGGGCCCCCCTGTAGGCTCAGGCCCTGGTGCGGGAGCACCGACCGCACCGGCTGTAGTTCCGCCACTGCTGGAAGCATTGAAAACTGTGAAACGTGTTGTTAAAGGAAGCTGAATGATAATGATTATTTGTGACGATGACATATTATTATTATTATACATGATTTATATAGCACCAACACTTTTCACAGCACTTTACATCTCTTCTCATGAGAGCTTCCAATCCGAAAGTTAAGGACAAGTGATTCAAAAGGTAATAACTATAAAGGAGGTGATTTGTGAAAGTAAAATGTCAGTTGTTAGATAGAGATAGGATAGGCTTCCCTGAAGAGGTAGGTAGGAGACAGAGTAGGAGATAGCTGCACAGGTTAGGGTACGGTTCACACCACATCCAGTCCACTGCGGTGCAATCTGAAAAAATAATGCATGCACTAAACCGGAATGTGTACTGCTGCAAGCGATCTCACTGCAGGCGGGAGGTGTGTCTGTGGTACCATTCACATGAATAGCACCACCACACCCCCTCCCGCCTTAGAATGTGGGAGGATTGGTTTATATGTACTGTATATACTGTATATATATATTCAGTAAGCTTCCCATTATCCGACATTCAAGCAACCCAAACTCTCATGCAACCAGCAAAACAAATCGAGAACATAATATGTCCTTGATTTTTTTTTGTGTTACTTGATAGACATGGGGACACTAAAACATTTCTTTAGCAACTAATTTTATTCAGCTGCTAAAGAAATTCTTTGGTTACATCTTGCTGTTGGCCGCCAGCTAAATTCTTCTTCAGCCATTACTTCAGTGAAGATTACTTGAGTTGCTTGACCATAGGTTTGGGCAAGGGAAAGAGCTTTCAAGTTTCTTTTCTTTGAACCCAGTAATTATTGGGGAGAATGTTGGTTATGTGTTTAGATGAAGCACAAAGGTATTCCCTATGTTGCTCAAGTGGATCTTTTCATTTCAGGTTGTTCAGCAGAATTTAACATGGAATTCGACCTATCCTTTGTGAGTTCCGCCTCTTGTTCTGACTCCTGTGTAATTTCACTTTGCTCAGCTTCCTTTGCTGGTACACTGGGTGAATTCACTTCACAACTTCCCAGGATCACTGTTTCTGGTGATGGGTTCTCATCTAAATAAACACTGTGGCTAATTGTCACTTTGTCGGTCTTTGGGTTGAGGATTCTGTATTAGAATACCTTTGATGGTTGTTTTCTCCAACTTGGATTGCTTTTCGCTGGAAATATATGCGTAAGCTTTACATCCAAACACTCTAAAGTGCCCTAGGCTAGGCTTTGATCCATGCCACAGTTGAAAGGGGGTGCTTTCAACAGCTTTTGATGGTAGTCTCTTTTGTAGGTAAGTTGCAGTCATAACTGCTTCTCCCCAGTACTTCTTAGGTAGGTTGGCGTCTGACAGCATGCATCTGGCCCTTTCTATAAGAGTGTGATTTTTCCGTTCTGCCACAGCATTTTGTTCAGGAGTGTATGGTGTGGTTTTTTGGTGTACTATACCTTGTTTCTTCAGATATGATTCCTCTTCCTTACTGATGTATTGCCCTATAATTCCTGGTTTCCTTTGGAATTTGTTGCTGAACATGGCTACAAACTCTTGAACTTTTTCTGATGTTTCATTCTTGTGCTTCATCAGATAAGTTGTTGTGTACCTGGAATAATCACGAATGAAAGTCAGTAGATATTTGTTCCCGCCGGATGTGGGAGTTTTCATTGGTCTGCACACGTCGCTGTGTATGAGCTCCATGGGTTGGGTGGTCTTTCTTTGAGTGGCCAGTGGAAGTGGGGCACGTGTGGCCTTTGCTTCCATACAGAATTCGCATTTCATGAGCATTTGGCAGGGCAGTGTGGTTATATCTTCTGATAAACCTCTTTTTATAATGTCTTTTATGGCCTCTGGGTTTCAGTGCCCTAGTCATCTGTGCCATAGATGCATACATTTGTTGTGTGGATTATGAGTGGCTGACTTGACTTGTTTGTCTGTGATGATGAGTCTGTACAGGTGTTCATCCAATTTTCGTTTTGCAAGGATTTGCTTATTGTTTCAGACTGTTATTAGCAAGGGTTTTCACTGATAGAAGGCTTCCTTCTAGGTCTTGGACATACAGTACATTATTCACAAGGATACTCTGCTTGTCGCCCGACGGTGTGATGACCATTACCTTCTGCAGTAATGCTTTTCCCGTTTGCTAGGAAGTCATTGGCCTTTGCACTGAAATCAATTTCTGTGAAAAAGGTCTCATCACTAGTCATGTGACTTGTTGCGCCTGAGTCAATACAACAAGTAAAGATAGTAGTCACCAGCACTCACTTGTAATATGCAAAAAGGATAGCACTTTTATTGATATGTCACCTGCGTCAAAAAGCCAATGTTTCCAGACCGCGCAGGGTCCCTTCATCAGGGAAACATCGTGACACGTGTCATTAGAAACTATCTTCAGTGTAAAGAAGAACAAGGAGTCCTGGAAGTGATGGATTGGCCCCCACAGAGCCCTGATCTCAACATCATTGAGTTTGTCTGGGATTACATGAAGAGACAGAAGGATTTGAGGCAGCCGACATCCACAGAGGATGTGTGGTTAGTTCTCCAAGATGTTTGGCACAACCTACCTGCCAAGTTCCTTCAAAAACTCTGTGCAAGTGCAAGTGTACCTAGAAGAATCTATTAACAGAAGCTGTTTTGAAGACAAAGGCATCTGTTCATTTACTTTCCATTTTGTAAATTGATGTAAATAAACTATTAACACTTTTATTTCTGAGAGCATTCTTACTGTACAGCATTTTCTTCACTCCTGCCTAAAACATTTGCACAGTACTGTATATTTAAAATGTTGCGTCACAATACACCGTGTTCTGTATGACAACACCCATCTTTCACCATCCCCACCAATCTTTGCAGTACCACTTCACATATTTTGTGGTACAATTTCTATAGTTAACAGTAAACATTCCCTACTTTGAGAGGACCAGTTTGTTGTGTTTTAATCCCAGGTACAATGTTTTGAGCCCACCATTGAGCAGTATATACTGTATAATATGTAAAGGTGTGTACAATGAACAGGAGACTAAATACAACAACATGTACTATTTATTATTTTCAGCCCCGTATTTTGTTCTGTGATAAAAACCCCAGAGAAAGAACTGGGCAGAAAGCAGCAAGAGATGCAGTGTCAGCATTGTAGCTGACCAGGATGTTCTCAGGGGAAGAGATCACAATGGTCAGTGCAAGGCAAGCAAAATGGTGGTATGTGTGGTTTCAGATGGTAGACTCTAAACACTTCAGTTATGTTAAATTGGTGAAAGTCAATAGCAGCAGCAGAAGGGCACATGGAGAGGTGTCATTGCAATACATCCTATCTAAGAACCTGCTCTTTAAACAAGTTTGACTTTCTTTGACAAAAGAAGTTAAGGGAGGTAGACACCATACTTGGTCCTTCCAATAGTTTTAGTATACAGTATTTTCCACTGAATTTGCCTTCTTTTCTCAAGTACACTTTAAATAAACATTTAAGGATGTGACTTGGGGAAAAAAATCAGACAGAAATTGCATTATTTGGTTGTTCTTCACTATTAGCAGATCTCTGGCACGCACTGTGAATAATATTGTCTGTAGCTTGCATTCATTTGCAGAATCCACATTTCCAATGTTCCAGGACTCAGTGAGGTGAGGAATTCAAGTTTTGGAGTTGTTGGATTTGCATGGCTCCTATTAAAACTAGAGACATTTCTGCCCAAGCAGACTTGGAATGAAATTCAGCTGCAGGGCCATTTATAAGCTGAATTTTCCCTTAATGTCAGGTAAATGTTAAGTTAAGCAGTTTGGAATGGAATGTATTGCCCTTCTGTGTTTTAATGAAAACTATTATGGGAAAACATGCTTTTTATACAGGAATGTGTTATTTTCGCTAACTGGAGGTTGGGGAAAATGTATGGAAAAACAATGAGCTCCAAGCTTAAAGATACACATTCTGGATAAAAATACGAACAATGACATGGTGCAATCCCAAAATACATGTTCAGATGAGGAGTACCAATGTTGCTGGCTGTAGTGAACTGAGGTCAGCAAGTGCTGCAACTATGACCTTCAAAATACAAGTCAGAAATTTCTGTTCTAATAGGTTCCCATTCAAAGTGTCTGAAAGAAAAAAGTTCTCATTGCTCAAGATAGTCATACAGATCTCTCTTACATTTTGAACTGATTAGTCACCTTGAGCACCAAGAACTGTTCTTCTCCCAGACATTTTTTTTTTACTTTAAAAAAAAACTTTAAAGTGAGCTTCTCACAAAGATGACATTTTGCATGTTATAGGGAACATCTTACAACTGAACTGTGCCTAAGCAGTACACTTAAAGTCTTATTCCTGAAAAATAACATCACACTTCCTCCTGTGGCCAGGCACTCCTGTGTCTTAAGGTTAGGTTCAGACCTGAGCGACACGTCCCGGGACTGCATGATCTTGTGCTAGTGCACACAGCAGTTGCCGCGCGACCCCATAGATATAAATGGGGTTACATCTGTGCATGGTAGGTCAGTAATAGGATAAAGAACAGCTGCAGGGAATCTAGAGGCAAAATTGGTGTTTAGTCCATTGCCTTCTGCTTGTCACAACTTTCAGAGTTCCAGGGTCCTCTTTAACCCTTTCGCTGCCAAGCCCTGCCTAACACTTTTGACCTCAGCTGGCCACACCATTTTTGCAATTTTTCACCTTTTTAAAAATTTTTTATACTGCTGCTTTTAGAGTTTGTAACCCCCCACCACCATACATTTCCTGAAAGCACAGGACTGTTAGAATAAAAAGATGGTGCTACTAATTTTGCAGGTCCTGCAACAATTGCGCAACTATTTATCAAATCGATACTAGACCAATAAAAATACACAATTAAATTGATAAGAAAAACACACTAAAATCAGTATCAGTGCACACAAAAAATCTAAATTTACAAGATTCTGACTATATCTAAAAGATAAAACTGTACTCAGTTGATAAATAACAAATATTTGTAAATTTTATATTGTGCCTTTTTGCGAAACGTTAAAACAAACAAAGAAATACAAAACTGTAAATAAGCAACTTATACTAACAATCTGTGTTGTGGTAACATCTGATCTGCAGTGCCGTTTGTGTGTTGTGTTGGTGTGTGTGTTGTGATAAAATGATGCAGGAGTACATGTAATCGCAACAAGGCATATTACAACACATGGCAATGCGTCACAACGCTTTGCCATGCGCTGCCACACAGTTGAATTAATGTCATTTTAAAAAGAAACCAATAGAAAAAATCAAGCACTGTGATGTGTTCTAGCAACGCGACACAGTGCATGTGCATGATGTACATCACAATATGGTGCAAAGTGTTGCATGTGTATGCTATGTGTGTGTGTGGGTGAGGGTTGTGTTTTATTTCGTATATAACATTTTTATTATTTATTTTGATGTAGTAATTTTTACTGTCTGGAGGCTTCATTGAAATACCTGGGTCTAAACAGAATCCTGACATTTCCCTTTTAAAATAGAAAAAGAGAATGAGGACACAGAGTCCTCAATCTCTTTTCTACAGCCCCAGCACTGAATGAACAGACTTTCTGTCCTTTCACAAACTGAGGAGGCATAGTACTCTCCCCAGTTCATTCATAAACTGAGCACATAGTCAATGGTTACTATGTCTCCAATAATGAATGAACAGAAAGTGATGTATATCACTTCCTGTTCATTCACAACTGAAGACATAGTGAGCTTACTATGTCCTCAGTTATTTACAAACACTCAGTAATCAGTACTGATCACTGGGTGTTTGCTCAGTATACGGAAGGATCGGAAAATATTTGACATATTTGCTGATTTTCCGCTTGGCGTCCTGAACCCTCGCTTGTCAGCCGCTGATGTCAGCTATTCTTTTACTGGGGGGGCCCATCTGTTATAAGTTCATGGTCACTTCTAGCAGAAGTGTGAAAGCCAGTGACGTAAGGCATAAATGACATGGCCAGCTGGAAACGGTTGCGTTCTGCCATATGCCTTATGTTGTTGGCAGTGGGACTGTTCCTGGCTGAAGTAAATTCTCCACATATTCCATGTAAGAAACCACTAGAGGGAGCAGGACACAGTGAAGGCCTGTTTATATAGCCTTTTTACTTTAAAATTGCTTTTCTCTTTATACAATGGAAATGCAAACACAGCTTAGAAGAAGGTCATCTGCAAGGTAGAAAAAACTCAGAAGCATATCAAACATATTTCAAATACAAGCTGTATGCACCTGAAAGTGTACTGCACTGCCCATCGATACATGTCCTAATACAGCATCACCAGCCATGTATTCTCCATAGGAATATAGGAAGACCATTCTTCAGCAGGTGGTATAAGAAGGGATGCTCATGGGATCTAATTAGGGTTCAGGAGAGCTAAAAACACTCAGCAGGAGATAGACCCAAATTGACCCTCGAAAACATACTTTGAATTGTAGTGCTATATTTAATGCTTTTGTCTCAGCTAACCTTATAGCTCCTCTAAAGTTTGTTTCTGGCATCAAAGAGACCTCATTTTACAAATCGACTTTCATGGACATAATTAATGCATGATTTAAAATTAGAGCTACAGCCGAAAGTTTAGGCCAAATTTAGAATTTGGAGCCATGAAGCATTTTTCTGTATGTTGTGCTTACAAAGCATATTTTATTGGCAAACCTCTTCAACCTGACTTGGTTAATGCAGCTCCTTTTGTTGCCATACATCTTAAATGTCTAATCCAGGAAACCGGTATGTACAATATAATTTCTGCAAAGCTCTTTTTCTTCTTGGAATAAAGTGCACTTGGCGAGCTTTGATATAACAGGCTGACATTTGCAATTAGACATGGACGGCATTAGTTGCTTTTTAAAGTTGTCTTAGCTCCTTGAAACGTGTGCCAAGAATTGGTGCCAAGATTTGAAATCATGAAAGCCACATTTTAGCACATGACTTCTCACATCTGAGGTGTGTAAGTTACTGGAGGATGTTATATTAACTTTCATTTAACTTTTAAATGATAGTCTATTTACTTTATAAATCCCTTTAAATCTAAGACTCATGACCCATCTCTGTTATTACTTTTCATCCTGTCTTAAAAAGGGTGTTCCTGCGAAACGTACATATTTATGCATTTAAAGGGACTTTGTCGTAGAAAAAAAAGTAGGTACTGTATATCTGTCAAGATTGTCATTTATCCAGGTTGTGGTATTCCTAGTAGTAGTAGTTAGCTGCATTAAGCTTGAATTTTTCTGTTATATTGAAGACATTATACTACCAGGGATTAAATTCAGGTTCGGGTCAACTTTAAGATCGACCTGAACTCTAGTTGTTTGCATTTCAGGGAAAAGGTGAGCAGTAGCACTAGTAACCAATTGCAATGGGAGGGTCGCACAGTATCGTTGGTTGTTAGGACACAGGCCGCCCTGGGTTTGGATGTTAAACAATCATTCAAGCAAACCAAAACCAGGCCAGTTCACTAATAACTAATGCTCCCAATACGTTCCTCAGTGCAGGACCCTACCAGAACATTGAGTGTTGGTCACATTGACTAGCAAACTTCCAACACTTTAAGTAGTTACCTCTTGTACCCCCACACATTCCTGTTCGTTGCTGTGAAGGACTACCTAATTGACCAGTAGGAATGGGCAGAAGGCTGTTAGGCACAGGCAAAATGTGGCTTCAGGAAATATTATAAGGGATTTGTCTATAAGAGATGGATTTTGAAGGCTGCAGTAGGTATGTGCAGGTACCATTAGTTATCTGCAATTTATACCTGTAATGTGACTTTTACTACAAACTACGCTAAGCAACTTCATACCAATGCACACACCATTAATGTACATTGCGATGCATGTTGTCATATGTTGGTCACATGTGTTGTGTGTGTATTTTTGACGTGCTCTCATTTCTAATGGGCCTCAATATACTGTACATTTATGTGGTAAAAAATGCACTTGACAGTCAGCACGCCACACATCTGAAAACATGTGTTGTGCTGGGGAAAAAGGGATCCTTTTTTTGTTCATGGATGCTTGTTGAGGACCCATAGGAAAGGAATGGTACAGGTACATTTGTATGTGTGTGTCGAAGCAACACACACATACAAATGGTGTTAATGGGCCCTAACACCCCCCAGGGTTAGCCAGCAGTCGCCCCCCGCCCATGTAAACAGCCGACAGTTGCCTGATATCGGCTGAACCCCACCCCATTCATCCGGGATCCCGCAAACGGCAGCTGAATGTAAACAGCAGCCAGTGTGCAGTGCAAAAGCCAGCCTGCTATTGGCTATTGCAAATTGTAATAGCTAATAGCAGTCGGGCTATTAAAACCTCCCACTGCCTGCTGTCAATCAGCAGAGGATTGACAGCAGGCAGTGATTGACAGCAGGCAGTGGGCGGGTGCAATAGCCAGCTCGCTATTTCGATTTGAAATAGCCAATAGCTCCTAGGTAGATTTACTTACTGGCTCCTTTGATCAGCTGATCGAGGGATGCCGTCCAGAAAGCAGCACCCGTTGTGCGAAATTTCACTCATTATCGATACCGATAATTAAACAATGTGGGAATATTGGCCCCCGATTATCGGTAGATCCGCTAATCAGTCGATCCCTAGTTATGGGGTCCCAACACACGTAGTTACAGCCCTGTCTATTACCTTTCTATGCTGAGAAGGTTTGACAGGCTCTGCCGGGACTAATCACCACACAGCAAATTTACAGGAAGGGTTCATATTTTTCTGGTTCTTGTGGCTGCCGCACACCATGAGAGTTATTTCCTTATCAGTAATCTGCCGAAGCAAGGCTTACCACTAATGGGGAGCTTTACATTTTTTCTAGCACAAGGTGAAAATGACAGAACTGGACCCAAAATAAAGTATAAGTTCTCTGGAGCTGAAAATTTTAGAATCTTCCAGAACTCGTCATACAGAAAAATCATAATGCAATGTCTTTTACTGGGATTTTTCGTTAATATTCCAGGGCTGTCTCTACAGGAGTTGCATGTTGCAAATGAGTGCTGAAAAGTGTAAAGACTTCTTTTGAGGTAGAATACGTTTCACAGTTTGGACTTTTAATTGAACAAAGCAGTCTGTAGATTTAATCATTTTTACAGTAGACGTTGATGAATAACACTTCGAGTGATTAATATCCGTTCTATAATGATATGCTGTGCTTTTCACAACTGAACTGTTTCCATTTCATTGATCACAACACATTTGGTTATTTTAGTTCTGTGTATTGTTTTTTTTATTTTAAATTTAACTTGATTTTCCTGTTTAATTCAAGTTGTTAAAGGCATTTTTGTGTACTGTAGAAGAATGTACAAAGAGCTGCTCGTTCAGAGAGGAGATGCGCTCATAAGAGAGTGTCTGCTGTGCAGCCGTGTCTTTTTACTCTATCAGTTAATGTGAAGAACATTTACAAGCTGGGGAGGCACAGGGAAAGCAGTGTTGGAGTTAGAGAGGTATAGGGCCCACAATGTAGAAGCTGAGGAGGTATAGGGGACACAGTGTAGGAAGGGAAGCTATAGAGAAACACCATGTAGGATCTGGAGAGGTGTAGAGAAACACAATGCAGGAGCTGGGGAGGTAAAAAGAAACACAATGTATAAACTGGGGAGGTATAGGAATATACAATCTCCTTGATGACACCTAGGTCAACCATGGTTCTGTTTATTATCACACTAGTAGGAGTAATGGAAGAGATTTACTTATAGTGGGCCAAAACTATATACATGTTTTATTCTTGAGAATCATTATCTTGTGTTTACAAAAATTAAACTTGTTTTGAGAGAAATACAGAGGTTGTCTATCTGTTACACTCACTCTTTGCTCCATTCTTCAGACAACATGCTGCTTCATCCACCAGACCACCAGACCACCAGACCACTAGACCATTGTGTTGTTCTAGTCACTGGACCACTGTGCTGCTCTATACATCAGACCACTGTGCTGCTCCAGCCACCAGACCACTATCCTGCTCCATCAACTGAATCACTATGCTGTTCCAGCCACTGGAATACCGTGCTGCTTCAGCCACCGCCTACTGTGGTGCTCCAGCCTTCAGACCAGTGTGTCATGTGGCTCCAACCATTAGGCCACCATTCTGTTGCACTTATTGTACTATTGTACTGCCACAGCCACTGGGTTATTGTGGTTGCTCAACATCTGCTCAACCATACTACTCAACACATTCTACAATTGTAACGTAATCTTACGTTTTACATTTGTCCAAAACTTGGCATTTTAAACATTAATATGAATTTCTTATTACTGATATTAGGAAATATTATAATAAACTGTATGCTTGAAGCAGGAAAACGATTTTCTCAGACAAACCTTAGAGTGTTGTGTAAACATCCACAACAATACATTATTTCTCGCCCTGTAGCAGTTCACATGTGATTATTCATCTGTTTAATTGACTTCGCAGTGGAGAAATAATCTCATTTAGTTGTATTTTTTTTCATCCTGTGTATATCCCAGTGGTAAGTGTAAATAAAACAAAGCAAATTGTTTTCATTGAAAGGTAAATGTAATTGCTTTTCTTGATTCTGTTGATATCATTGACACCCCGGTGAGCTCAAAGGTTGCAATATGCACTGACCTCCACAGACACAGCCCAACTCCACAGATGAAAAGCTTGAGATAATTTGCATCTATCTCAAAGGAAAACAGTATCTGGGGGAGAAAGCTTGGCTTAATTACCTTACTGTTTCTTCTTCTACCATCCATCTTTTTTGCCTAATGAGATTCTAATATTTATTATGAGAGTCTCTAGAATTGCTCTACAGGGAGCTGACATTTTTGCAAATTCTCATTTATAGTGGCATAGTCCATCGGACAAGGGAAAAAAAAAAAAAACAGGTACAAATAGATATGTGTAAATAAAAAATACACTCCATTGGTAGTTTGCCTGATCCATTCATGCAATACCATTTAGATATTTATTTAGTATTTTTTAATTAAAAAAAAAATAAACTTGTCACCTCTCGTCCTGCAAGAAACCAAATTGACACACCAGGACAGGTAGGGTGCCCTAACAGAGTAAGGGCAAGAATGGCAATCCTGGAAAATTAAGTGGCAATCATTACAGTACTTCGGCAACAACTGGGCAGAAAACTATTATTATTATTTTACATGATTTATATAGGGCCAACAGTTTGCGCATTGCTTTACAAACATATGGGGAGACAGCACAATTACAATATAATGCCATACAAAATGATTAGATGACCCTGCTCGTGAAAGCTTACAATCTACAAGAAGGGGCAAGTGATACAGCATGTAATAACTGTGAGGGATGAGTTGATGGAAGGAGTAGATGCACAGTTTTTAAGAAGAGGTGGGATAGACTGCCCTGAAGAGGTGAGTTTTTAGGGATCGCTAAAAATAGAGTTGAAGCTAGGCAGATACGTTGTGGTAGGGAGTTCCAGAGGATGGGAGAGGCTCTTTACAAGTCCTTTTTGAATTTTATGCGTTGTGCTTTTGGAAGCCAGTGGAGAGATTGGCAGGGAGGCAATTGTTAAATTAAGCAAAACATTAGCTTTCGTCACAGCATGTGGGTAAAAGACCAGCAATTGTAATAATATAAGAGCAGCAAACAGGAAATGGTTACAATATGGGGACAATGACAATAACAGTGGTGATGGTAACTGTGACAATAACAAGAGCCCAGTCTGCCTTCTTCCCCTGCTTCCTTTACCTTTACTCCATTCACATCAAATGAATGGGTCCTAAATGTTTTTTTCTCAGAAAGCTGAAATTACACTGCGGTTCTATTATTATTATTTTTATTATACAGGATTTATATAGCGCCAACAGTTTGTGCAGCTCTTTACAATATAAGGAAGACATTACAATCACAATACAATTCAAGACAAGATGGTAAGGAGGGTTCTATTATGTGGTCATTTAGATGCAAATGATGTTAAAGGGTATCTAAACCTGAAAACCAGAGTGTACTATATTGCAGCTTGCTGGTTCTCAGATGTGGTGGCTGCATTAGTTTTCTTTTTTCAGGCTTTTTATCCCCTCGTTTTTACCTAGTAATCTTACTAATAACACACATTCTGTCCCTTCATGCCTACACTGTATCTGGGGAGGGAGCCATGGTTGTCACAAAGGCTAGACTTCAAACATATCTGCCTTTGTTCATCTCCATTACCTGGTTGATTGATGGGACCAGTAGATTACAATAGAGATATAATATCGGTTATGTTCTCTTTTTAGCTCAGAAGTGACAAGGACATGGGCAAGTCTGGCAAGATCAACAGGTATTTTCTGTACTTGCCCAAAATGTTCTTAGTCTTAAAAAAGAAAAGGATTGCAGCTGCCACATCTAAGGACTTGTAAGCTGGTAAATTTTTGGTTTTGGGTTTCAGTAGAGTATTATGCATTCCAAACGCTGCAGGGCTTCATTTCAACTTTTACACCTGTTAAGGGCTTTATTTCTTTTTAACGTGTTCCTGGCAATGATCCAGAGTTGCCTCATTGTTATACACTACAAATATAGATATCTGGCACTAGAAAACGTTCATTTTTCATAATAGAGATGCTTGCAAAAAAGTGAGCAGGTGTTCACGTTTACCAATTTTATTTTCTTGGTCACACGCTTCTAATTTATTTAAATTAATGCATGTTTAAATGAATGTAACTGAGCTGTGACCAAACACGCAAAATCCGACGGAGAGAATTCCGAACTAATCAATACCGACAGATGCTAAGAGGAGGGCTGGGATAAGATCTCACTTCTGTGCAAACGGTTTACTAAATGATTTATAGGCCACAGCAAATTGTACACCTTTGTCAAGGAAAACATCTTTGTTTGGAAATATTTCAAGGGGAAAGAAATGACTTAATCCATCTAGTACTTCAATAACAGCATGCAGTGTTTTAGTTGCCATCTGAATATGACTGATCAGAGCCAATCAGACATCTAGTCAAATGTGTGTGTAAGGGTGGGGGTGCAATAGAAAGAGGGCACTCCCTGAACCAGGGAACACACAATTGTGCAAGCTTAAAGTGACACTAAACTCAGGAGTTCAATCTTAAAAATATGTTCAAGTAATTTAAATGATGCCTCTACACCCTGTCACCCTGTCCCTGGTGAACATTACAAGCTGTCATGCTGACACTCATTGAGTAGACTTAGTCAACTATTGTCACTATTAGAATACTGGCTGGAGGAGATCAGCAGCACAGAGATGGAAAATTATAAACAATTATAATAGCAGTATTGCATCAAAAATAAAAATATTCCAAAAAAATCTAAATCGGGATTAGAACACATGTCAGGTTTTTACTGCTGTCTGTGTTCATGTTAGGGAGATTCACCTTGTCTATTTGTCCTGGTGACTGTCATCTTTGAAAGTGAAAGAAAATTCTAGATGGAGACTCTCATAGTTTAGAGTTAGGACCGCACTATAAGAGGTGCCTTGGCGCGGCTGTGCAGCTTTCACATCCTCTGCAGAAGACGTGTATCTAAACCTCTGTTATTAACCTTAGTGGTGAGACAAGTTGTTTTACATGCTGGTTGTGAGTGTGCCATGATACCTTTCTACTGTTTTACTGTTCAAAGCCCATTTCGTGTGCACCTTACTGTATAGCTGGTGACGAATTGTTGAGTGTGTTTGTCATTTGTTTTGCTTGACCGATTTGGTGCAGTGACGCATGGGGGTTCTCAGCTGCCATTGGGATGTGCGGGATCCCTTGTGTGTCCCTGTGCCTTTAAGAAGGTTGGGCTTCCTCCTGACAAACCTGCACCCAATTTGAAATCTTCTGCCCCATGTGCTCCAAGATGGAGACTCTCATAGTTTAGAGTTAGGACCGCACTATAAGAGGTGCCTTGGCGCGGCTGTGCGGCTTTCACATATTACTATGTGTCCCCAGTTATGAATGAACAGGTGGTGATTTACATCACCTCCTGTTCATTCATGAATTTCTCAATGGGGAGAAGCACTCAGTACAGAGGCTTTTCCCCATTGAGAATCTGCTTGATAGTAAATATCTTACTATCAGCAGTTTGTGAATGAATGGGAAGCCTCTGTACTGGGTGCTTCCCATTCACTGAGAGCTGAGGCTGCAGAAAAAGACATTGAGGACTCTGTGTCCTCAATGTCTTTTTGTATTTTAAATTAGACCCCTAATATTTCCCCGAAGCCCCCCAACAGTAAATTAATCATAAATAATAATTCAAAAATAAATTAAGAATGTGTAAATAAAAAAAAAAACACACAACCCCCCCTCCCCCCCACACACA
>NW_017306700.1:146059-146622 GCF_000935625.1 Nanorana parkeri
ATATCTATAGATATATATAGGGATCTTTTACATACAAACTGCTTATAAGAATAGTCACCCTGTCACCCTGTCCCTGGTGAACATTACAAGCTGTCATGCTGACACTCATTGAGTAGACTTAGTCAACTATTGTCACTATTAGAATACTGGCTGGAGGAGATCAGCAGCACAGAGATGGAAAATTATAAACAATTATAATAGCAGTATTGCATCAAAAATAAAAATATTCCAAAAAAATCTAAATCGGGATTAGAACACATGTCAGGTTTTTACTGCTGTCTGTGTTCATGTTAGGGAGATTCACCTTGTCTATTTGTCCTGGTGACTGTCATCTTTGAAAGTGAAAGAAAATTCTAGATGGAGACTCTCATAGTTTAGAGTTAGGACCGCACTATAAGAGGTGCCTTGGCGCGGCTGTGCAGCTTTACCATCCTCTGCAGAAGACGTGTATCTAAACCTCTGTTATTAACCTTAGTGGTGAGACAAGTTGTTTTACATGCTGGTTGTGAGTGTGCCATGATACCTTTCTACTGTTTTACTGTTCAAAGCCCATTTCGTGTGCA
>NW_017306700.1:146897-169996 GCF_000935625.1 Nanorana parkeri
CACATAGTACTATGTGTCCCCAGTTATGAATGAACAGGTGGTGATTTACATCACCTCCTGTTCATTCATGAATTTCTCAATGGGGAGAAGCACTCAGTACAGAGGCTTTTCCCCATTGAGAATCTGCTTGATAGTAAATATCTTACTATCAGCAGTTTGTGAATGAATGGGAAGCCTCTGTACTGGGTGCTTCCCATTCACTGAGAGCTGAGGCTGCAGAAAAAGACATTGAGGACTCTGTGTCCTCAATGTCTTTTTGTATTTTAAATTAGACCCCTAATATTTCCCCGAAGCCCCCCAACAGTAAATTAATCATAAATAATAATTCAAAAATAAATTAAGAATGTGTAAATAAAAAAAAAAACACACAACCCCCCCTCCCCCCCACACACAAGCGGAAGCGTTTCATCGTGGTTTCTGCACGATTTTTGAAAGAGCAATTTTGAGTGTTTTTAGTCGCGTTTCAGCGCTGAAAAGCAATTAAAAACGCTCAAACGTGCTGATCAGCGCATTTCTATTAAAATGGGGGCGGGATCACTAGTCCAGCAGAATGTACTGCAGGCACCGCCAGGCAGCACATTCTTCTGTGTGAGGACCCTCTCCTCTTAGCCCTGCCACCTGCCTGCAGAGACACAGAAGAGGGTCCTGCATGAGAGTCAGGTAAGTCTGGACCGGGAAGGGGGGGGCACGGGGAAAGGGGGATGCTGGTGGTATTCGGCATCCCCCTGATTTTTATTATGATGTATTGCTGGGACTTTTAGTCCTGCATAGCTGGTGGTATTCTGCATTACTGTGTAATTATTATAGAGCAATGCAGAATAGCACCAACTATGCCCGACAACAAGTGCCAGCAATGCATTATATTTTTAAGTAGGTATGCACCAATCGGTGCCCATACTGGGCATTTTCACAAGTACTCATACTCGTGAAAATGCCCCGATACTAAACGCAGATACCGGTGTTCTGTCTAGAATACAATCGATTTGCCGACCTCAGCATCTGCGCTTGTGCACAGACCAGTATGATCGAGGAAACCTTGATCCGTCTGTGTGCAAACGCAGATTCTGGGTTGATGTTCTCGACAGAACACTGGCACTAAATTTTTTAACTGAAGCAGCTGCCTGAGGTCCCGCGCTTGCTGGGGACCTCGGCAGTATTCCTGTTAACCACACAGTTTCATGATGGCAGTGGGTTAGGGGGGCCCTTCATAGTTTCTTGCCCTGAAGGTTCTAGTTACGCCACTGAATTCCAGCAATACATTATACAAAGCTGCTGAGGCGGATCCAAGGATATCTGGATCCCTCGCTTACACTCTAATGTCCCCGCCACAGTCACATCAGTCTCTGTACAGAGGAGCTTACACTCTAATGTCCCCCCCACAGAGACTGATGTGACTGTGGGGGAGACATTAGAGTGATGTGACTGGCTCAGTGTTCTCTGTACAGCACTGCGGTATACACTGAGTGGCCAGATTATTATGACCACCTGACGTTTGTAGGCAAATTAGCTATAATTAGCTATAATTTTGCGCTGAAGTTGCTAGAGGGCCAGACCATTATAAATAGGGAAGCAGGTTGTTTACCACGACAGTAGAAGTGATTTTTTTCTGAAGATACGGGTAAACAACGCGATTTAACAGCCTGTGAACATGGGATGATTGTTGGCGCTCGGAGCCATGGAGCGAGTATCAGCAAAACAGCAGAATTCATTAAATGTTCAAGAGCAGCTGTTGTTAAAGTATTTAAAGACTGAACTGTCAGCCGAAAATCTGGGTCTGTACGTGCGAATTGTGGCCGTCAGTGACTAGTCAATGTTAGGGCAGAACGGAGAGTGGCAAGACTAGTACAAGACAACAGAAGGGCAACAGTGCAGTGTCAGATTCCTCGCATTACCTTTCAACATCTAATGGAGTCACAAGGCGGCCCAACGAAGTCATCTCGTGGAGTCATCTCGTGGCCCAACGAAGTACTGATGTGGTGGTCATAATAATCTGGCCACTCAGTGTATGTCAGAGCTATATATAAATGTATAAAAGTAACGGTGCGGGTGGGGACCGGGCGGTGCGCGGACCGGGTCGGTATGGGGACCGGGCGGTGTGCGGACCGGGTCGGTATGGGGACCGGGCGGTGCGCGGACCGGGTCGGTATGGGGACCAGGTGGTGCGGGGGAGGGCCCCGGCCTAAAGCCGTGTGTAGGGGGCCCCAACATTTCTGATGGCTGCCCTGCACAAGAGCACATTTAACAGACAGATGTCATCCCACAACATAAAGTGCCTGAACAAGGACCCTCATGACAGGATCACCAGGTTTATATATTTTTTTTTTTCAAAAACATTTTATTGTGTTGACAATTTCAAGGAGTGTTTACAACATGTTTTGCATGGCATCATCAACAGTTTTCCATTTTTCTTTTTTCTAACAACTTCGCATATACATAATCCTGCTGGATCTATTGAACATTGCATATCCTTTCCTAAGGTACATTTTGTAGTGCGACCCCGCGGTAGGGTTTATACTGCGTGGTATCTCCATCATTGTATAGGTTTATATTTTAAGAATAGAATAAGAACAACACCTTGCACAATAAGAAAGTTAAGTTTATTTGATTTAAAAACAAAGTGGCAACTCATATGTTTTCCATCAGGCCCTATGAGGACAGTTTGGTGCAGCCCGCATGCCAGGGCTAGCGGTGATCACTGTCTCCAGGTGACACCTCCAGAGGAAAAGGGAGCAGGCTGTATCAAGGAGTGTTTACAACATGTTTTGCATGGCATCATCAACAGTTTTCCATTTTTCTTTTTTCTAACAACTTCGCATATACATAATCCTGCTGGATCTATTGAACATTGCATATCCTTTCCTAAGGTACATTTTGTAGTGCGACCCCGCGGTAGGGTTTATACTGCGTGGTATCTCCATCATTGTATAGGTTTATATTTTAAGAATAGAATAAGAACAACACCTTGCACAATAAGAAAGTTAAGTTTATTTGATTTAAAAACAAAGTGGCAACTCATATGTTTTCCATCAGGCCCTATGAGGACAGTTTGGTGCAGCCCGCATGCCAGGGCTAGCGGTGATCACTGTCTCCAGGTGACACCTCCAGAGGAAAAGGGAGCAGGCTGTATCACAGTGAGTGATCAATGTGTTTCGAGGACTGGTGCCTATTTTCCGAGCCTTAACCCCTAAAAAAGAGGAACAATGCTGTTCAGTTTGTTACAGCCCCCCACTGTTAACCCTGGAGTCCCACCACCGGTCACGGTGAGCAAGCTGCACCGGACTGTCCTCTTCTGCCCTAATGTGTGCTGTTTCACTGGAACGCCTGTGAGTTGCCACTATGTTTTTATATCAAGTAAATGTACCTCTCTTATTGCATGAGATCTCTGCACTCTTGTTCTTTTCCTATTGTTTAGCATAAAGACGCCCTCCATTTGTTTAGAGCTGCTTAATCCAGTGCTTCTCTAACCTGAGACATTTCTTTAAGTTGGCCATACACCATTCGATTTTTTCATGTTCAGCCCCATTCCCAGTTCCCAAAGGGGCCACATTCTGGTCAAATTTCAGCCAGTTTACCTAAAACCACTGCAGACATTTACCTCCAGCTCTTGAGGACACTGCTGATGCAGTACTCTGTGCTTTTCAGATATATTTGCAAAGTATTACATTCTGAGAAAGCAGCAGACTTAAAACATATTAAAACATCTTTTGAAATAACATTAATATGTTAAAGTTTATGTGAGATGTGATTGGATCACAACCTGTTTAAACAGATAATATATACAATGAGCTGCATGTTGTATTTGATAGCATAAGCTTTCAGCTTATACTGTTTGGGCCTTCCGATACCACCTGGAGCCCACTCAAGTGTGTTCATTTCCTAGGATTGGTGCAGATACACATCCCCTGTCCCCAACCCACAATACAATGCTTTTGCCTTGAGTGACCTATCAGCAGGCCCAGGCATGGAATGAGGGATGGAGCTTTCTATGTATATGGTAATAGAAATGGGATTCTCAGTATTGCATAAAAGGATGACCAGTCACAGCACTTAAATTACACTGTCTGTATTTCATACAACTTTGCTTTAATTGGCAGACAGTTCACTAGATCACTTTAAATGTGTGCAATTCAGTAAGACTTATACTAATGTATCTTCCCTTCCATTACTTTATTTCTGCTTGCAGTAAGTAATCATTATTGAGTAGATAATGAAAATGCATACTGTAAATAATGGGTATAGAGGGACATGGATGGATTGCCCTACACTAATAAACCAGTATGAATGATGACAAGGGTTCCTGAAATATCATTGTTCCCGTCAATGACTCCAAGAGTCCGTGATATGAATACACTACATTTTCTCTCTATTTTTTCCAGAATCTTTTTACTGGTTGACCTTAAGTTTTGAGATGTATACACCATGTTAAAGACAGATACATTCCAGTCCGTCCTGTAAACTGAACTTTGAAGCCTCTAAGAGAGGACCTTTCAGTAACTTTACATGCCTGTCTGCATGAATAAATTCCTGCAATATCACCTGTCTGTAGCTTGATCCATTATATCTGCAGTGTGAAACCTAAGGAACATCTGGAATACCTGCCAGTCCTTCCAATGGTATTTCCAAAATGTCTGCCAGTACCTCCAATGTTGCTCGTAGAATTCCTGGCAGCACGTGCAATGGTACTTGCAGAAGCTCTCCCAGGACTTCCAATGGTGGTCGCACAATCCCTGCCAGTACTTGTTAAGCCCAAAATGGCTACCCTCAATAATTATATAGACAAAAACTTGAAGAAAGGATTCATCTGGCCATCCACTAACTCTGCGGGAGCAGGTCTCTTCTTTGTAAAAAAAAAAAAAAAAAGGCTCACACCCTGCAATCTTGTAATCCTCGAACTGTTCCAACCTTTACTCTTTAAAATCTTTAGCAAACTGGACCTATGGGAGCCTACAACCTGATAAGAATCTGTGAGGGGAACAAGTGGAACATGGCTTTCCGTAACAGGTTTGGGCATTTTGAATGCCTTGTCATGCCATTTGGCCTTTGCAATGCCTTGTTATATTCCAACACTTTGTCATTGACATTTTCTGGAACTTCAATAACAACTTTATCACTTGGATTATATTATAATCTTCTCAACTTCCTTAGAAGAACACAGAGACCCTGTCCAGGAGGTATTGGAGATTAGAGAAATGTGTGCTTGAGAAGATGCATACTTAATTTTCAGGACTCATTATTTCCCCCAACATGGTCCATGGACCATAAAAAAGGCCTGCTCCTTCTGACAAGAAGGGAAACGTATGCTTTCTAAGCTTCACCAATTTTTACCACCATTTCATCTGGAAATTCCCTGCCATAGTGGCTTCTTTGATCAAGCTTTCCAGTACACACACCTTCTCCTGGTCATATGAAGCACATAGCCCTCTTTTGCATAATGCCCAACAACTTCTATTCCTTCTCAGCTCAACACAATCCGCTCCAATAAGAATTTCCTCCAACTCCAGTCTAATCTGTTGTTTCACATCAAGTAAGCTTCCAGTGCTTGTCCAGTAACCCCCAAACTAGATCGCCTCCATTCCAATTACCTGCTTCTGCACAAGGGAACAATCTACATTTCAGAGAGTCTACAAGTTGCCATTCTTAGTGTCAATCATGATCCCCTGTTTGCTAGTCACTTTGGCATCTCCAAGACCCAGAAACTACACCTCACTACATCTCAGGGTCATAGCTCTATCTTCATAGTGATAGACCGACTCACCAATATTGGCTCACTTCGTCCCCATGAAGGGTACTTCTTCTGTCGCTGCTATGGCCAATGCCTTCATTAGGGAGGTGGTGAGACTGTATGGCTTCATTAGTAATGAGATACAATTTTCCTTGAACTTCTGGCAAGAAATGTGTAAGAAGCTTAATATCTACTCCTTTCTGTTCTCTGATTACCATCTCAGGGATGGCTTGGAGAAATTTGAGGTCAAAGCTTTTATCAATTCCCGAAGTGCTGGATGTCTATATTATCTCATAAAGTGGAAAGGCTTTAGGATCAAGGAAACTTCTTGGGAGTCTGCAAGCATTGTCCAATACACCAGATTAGTTTAGGCCTTCTACCATGTTCACCCAGAGAGATCCCACCCTAGGGGCACCTAGAGGCTGTCTGTAAGAAGGGGAGAATGCTACAGTATCTGCAGGACTACCATAACTTCAGATAGGACTTCTGGAATCCCTACAAGTACTTTCTAATGGTACTCACAGAATCTTTGCCCACACCTCCAATGGTGCTTGCAGAATCCTTGCCTGGACTTCCAAAATCGCTGTTAGTACTTCCACTGGTACTCACTCACAGAATTTCTTCCCTTACTTCCAATGGTGCTCAGAGAATCCCTGCCAGTATTTCCAGAATCCCTACAAGTACTTCTAATGGTTCTTGCAGAATGTTTGCCAGCACTAACCTTGCTTGCTTACAAAATTAATGCCAGGACTTCCAGAGCTCCCTGAAAGGGTGCTACCTTTTACTGCGAGCTTCAGGAGATTTGCAGTGAAATTTGGTGATGTCACTACTGTGGTGCTCACTGTTCATATTACTGGAGGCTCTGAAATTAGTATGCAAAGTCCTGCCTCTACCAAGATGGCTTCTCCCACAGAGAGACACAGCACAGAAATCTATGCACACTGTAAGCCTGTAATGGGAAAAAGAGCAGCTACAGGGAGACCACAGACAGTAATGGTGAAAAATCATATCTGATGCTATTTGTATTTACCAAGAAGTCTTGTCTCCTTTCAGCTTGCCACACGTCACAGGCAGCATTGCCTGAATCCTTCCTTCTTGGTCTCACTCGATTGTAGCATCAACCTAAAACGGAGGCATTGGATCATGAAAAGGCATTGGATCATGAAAAAAAACTTCCCATATTGTTTATGCTACCAAACAACTACTTGTATCTGCAGTCAGACAGACATGTCTGGAAGACGCTGTTACTTATTTAGTCACTGGAAGTCTAATTTACTCTTTTATGGGCTCTATTTTTCATTTATCATTCTTTTGCAAAGTAATTTATTCAGACTAACCAAATGTGTTGTTCCCAGCGCAATCCACATCTTTTACATCCTGCCCCCATTCATTACCGAAGGCCATCACAGACTTCAAATCACTTGCAATTACTGACTGGGAATAAATAATGATTTCTTTGTAAGAACAATGCGACCATCGAGATCTAACTCAGTTAAAATTAGATTAATATAATTAATTAAGCTTTACCTTCTTCCCAATACATTAAAATAAATTAGATTTCTAGGTACAATAAATTATATTCTATTTATTTAACATGGTGTTTCTCTAATTAGAATAAAACAAATTAAACTCTCCTAAAAAGGTCCATTACATAAAATAAAATTAATTTAGAAACGTGGATCACATTTTCTTTCTTTTTTTTTTATTAGGAGGCTTAATTTTAAAAGTGTATCTTTACAGAAATACAAGTAATCGTTGTGTGCATTACAGCAGTAATAGACAGAATATTTTTTTTCTGTTAGCAGAAAATAAATTCTTGGTTAGCATAATAAAAGTCCTAAATGGATGTTTTAGAAAGCTTATTTTTATCTACCACTCGTAGCTTGGGCTTATTCCAAATTCTGCTTATTCGGTCTTAAATTATAATAATTGTACAGACTTGCTTATGAAATATTAATATTTATATGTGTCGGCTTATTTAGCTTTATTTACTTAGTCTAAGCCTGACTCTTCAGCTTGAGGAGGTCAGAGGTCAGCAGAAATCTGACAATCACTGCCCTGTCAACTCCTTGACCTTACACTGCACACTCAAAAGGTGTGTGAGAGTCAGGTTTATTAGACCTCAAGTGACCTCTGACCTGTCAACTCATACATTGTAAGTACAATTAAATAATGGGACAAGAAAAGCTAATTCTTATAATTTCTTATATAATATTCTTAGATTGTATATTGATATTCATGCATACACAGATAAAATTCATATATGAGAGCTGTTTTACCTTGAGAGTCTTGAGAGTTACACAGTCCTGCCACACATCGCAGGCCAGATACCTGATTTTTCTTTGCTGCAGTTAAAAACACTTACAGGTCTTGTCCCTCCCCCAGGCTGTGACTGGACAGTGAAAGGAGAAGCAGCAGACCGGATAGCTCATATCTCTGCCACTCTGCTTTCTCCTTCTACAGTGATCTTTATCTGCACATGAACACAGCAACACAGTTGATTGGTTCCATGTGCTGCGTCTCACTCTTCGGAGCTCTGTTGTAAAGTAGATTGCAAGAGACTTGCAGTCACCCTCCCCTAAGCAGGGATGAATATTTACATTTAGCTTTGTTGGGCTGTAAACGGCCAAGGCTGAATTAATTGGTCAGCTTTCGGCAGGTCCCTAAACTCAGTGTTATTGATTGCTTTTGCCTGCTGTCCAGGCAGTGTCACTAGCAATAGTGTGGGAAGAAACAATAATCTGAATTATATATATATATATTTATGTTCCCCTAGCCAATCATTAGGAGGATTAATTGCCAGTGGTGCATGCTGGGCATAAATATTTGGTTTTGCCAGGGGAGGGACTGTGTCAGTAGTGATAATTTCATAGGTCTGCTGCCTAGAAGGCCCCATATGTTCTTGGAAGTACAGTTCCGGGTCTAGGCCTGGAGCTTGCCCTGCGTAGTTGAAGTGAAACTGGTTTGGAAAAGAGTGCCATGGAGGAGCTCTGCGACTGGAGGTATCCTGAGACCTGGGTAAAGCTTGGACCTTGCAGGGAGGCCAGCAACTCGTTGGAGAAGAAATGCTCACATCTGCTCAACAATGGAAGAACTGACATAAACAGAACTCCAGTCTTGACTTCAAGGCACACGTATAACCGTGAGTGGAGTTTTGCAGAGTCTGTAATATGTCCTAGCTGTCTGAAGCCCTTACCCCTCTCTCCCTGGGAGTTACTATGGTAAATACCCAAGAATTTACTCCTGAGGTGAAATGCTAGCCTGCCCTGCCACTGAGGGTTCCTAACCTACTTCCAGGGGTCGGGGGGAAGTGCTACAGACTGATACCAAGTCAAATATAGGTACTTACACCATACCTAAAATGCATTAATTATGTATTCAGTAATACAGAGGTATATTAGATTGTGTCTTTTATATCTGCTTGGAGTTTGGGTTTTAAAATACTTAGAGCGACTTAACAATTATAAAGCTTTACCTCTTGGACTAAGCCATTTTAGAACCACCTGGTTGTCCTGTGTATATATGCTCTGGCTCTTTATCTTGCACCTGTGCCTGACCCAGTCTCTAGCAGCGATAACTAGAATTAGGTTGATGTGCTCTGGAACAGACTTTCATTACTGGAGCTTCTAGGCTCAAATAATTGTGCAGAGACAAGTCACTTCCTTTAATGATAAGTCCTGACCCTGGTTGAGCTGCTAATTTTTCACTGTGAACTAGTACAAAACAGAGTTTGTCTCCCACTGCTCCAGCTTACTTTTTATTTTCTCACAATCTGGCAGTAGGTTTGGAATGTCATAACGAACCTTTTGTCTGTAACATGATGTCACGAGCTGCCCACCTTCTCTCACTACCCCATATTTAGGCACATGCCCACACATTTTACTATCAGATATTCAGTACTACAGCTGCAGCTGCGGCACACAACTCATGCCACCCAGTGATAGTATTCAATTTGGTTCTGGCACAGTTCCTGAACAAGGATGTCTGCTATTTCTCACCAATGTTGAGAATAGCCTTATCTATTAGTCCAGTTATGACTTGTTTTGTTATATTCACTTCTGTTCCATTTCACTTGGATGTGGACTCTGCTTCTATCCTGAGTATCTGTTTGCTGACTGCCCTGGGCATCTGTTTGCTTGCCTGGTAACATGTTTGCTGCCTGCCCTGACCTATAATTATGATTCTGCTTTACAATTTGCCACTACATCTGCTTACCTATTATCTGTGCCTGCCTGTCACCTGCTGGGATTGGCAGCTTACTTGCAGAGGCCACAAAGCCAAGTTGCTATCTCTATGTCAGATGCAACAGAGAAGACTGAACATTGCTCAGATCAGATCCTGAATCACACAGCATACCACATCATCTTTTCCATTGTCAATTAAAATTGTATAAATCAGAGAAGTGTTTTTTTCTGCTTACTGGCCACAAATTGTTTACATTGTGGATTAAGGTACAATTGTACAGTGTAAGATTGGCAATTGTTGATGCACCTCAGTGTATCTGAAGCCAAAACTTTTATTAGCTATGGATGGGGGGCGGGGGGGGGTCTGTCAGGGTCTTATTGCTGACTATGTCAGCCTTTATAGTGGTCTTGTTGCTTGAAAGAAAGGAAGTTGTAACTTTAAGGGGTCAATTTATCTATGGTTCCCCAAGATTCACATAACTGTCACCCAAGATTTTCAAATTTTTAATGAAATTTGCCAATCTTATACATATTCACGATCAAATGATCATTTTACCAAACCCAAGTATGCAGGCGCTTGGGAGAAGGGGGCTTTCAAGAAAACGTAGCTCACATTGAAAACTTAGTAAAATATTAAAAACATTTTTAATTTAATTCTCATAAAATATTGTTACAATATATATATCATATGCAATTGATGCTGTGTCCATATATCATACAATACCGATTGTGTTGCAGTAATCTGGTAGTTCGTTGTAGATCTGTTGCAAGGTGATAGTTGCTTTTAGGTGCCTCAACATGTTTCGCCACATCGGCGGCTTCCTCAAGAAGACTTCAATCCTAAAAAACTGTTTAACATTTTCCAAACATTAGTCTCCAAAGTATGATAAGCATCAAACATGGACACTATAAATTGGAATAGTAATAACACAGGTAACAATCATAAAGAACCTGCAACTTTAGTAGACCGAACAGCAGAATGAGCCGGACAATATCAGAAGCCAAACAAGACCCTGGGATGGGGGGGACACACCGCAGAGGGAAGCAGAAGAACGAGGGGGAGGAGAAGGACAAAACAATTCCAAACCGCACCAAATGCAAGACTGGAGAAACAAAACAAACAAAAAAAAACATAGTATGTAAATATAAATATATATACACACAGTAAGTGTAATCATATGTAAAAATTATATTATAGTAGTGTAGCCATAATAGAAAAGATGATAAATGAATGTTGTGCAGGTAAATGTAGGTATAGTTGTTCATAAATACACCCTTAAAAATACGTTTGTTGACTTAAAAAGTAAGGTTTCCCTATCTCCCATTCCTGATGTTGAAATACCTATCAGGAGGTGAATGCAAGCTCTAATATCTTGACATCAGTATGACAGTCAGCTATTTGGAAAATGAAGCAATGCTTAAAGGAGAACTGTGGGGTTAAGGCTTTTCCCTATAGTTCTCATTAGGGTAACGAGAGGACACAAACTAGCGTCCTCCCGTCACCCTAGGCTGTAGCTCGCGGTATACTGAGACGCTGCAGTATACTGCGAGCTGCTGCTCGTGGTATACTGAGACACCGCAGCTGAAGCGGATCCCGACAATTATGTCTGGATCTGCCCAGCTGCGTGACAGGATCGAGAGGTGAGCGAACGCCGGTATGTGTTCGCTCACCTCCCGATCTACTAAGCCGACCTGTGACAGTGTCATTGTCACAGGTCGGCTAGAACTATGAGGTGAGTGAAAAGCACTCACCTCATAGTTCTCCTTTAAGGTATCATTACAATTAAATAAATTCCAGGTAGTTGATGTGTAGCATGATTTGTTCATTAGATATGAGGCGTAGGCAGTGTGTAAATAATACCTTTCATTGGTGTGTTGTTAAAACTGAAGCATTCATTGTCTTCTCATAGGTAAGGGGATTTGTGCTGCTGACATGTGCTGTAATTGTACCAGAAAGTGTAAATGGCTTTCATAATCCTTTGTGAAATCACTCCAGAGATACTGCACATATCTTAAAGGGACCCAGTCTTAAAGTTAAACACCCTACGTAATTAGGCCATGATGGAAGCCATTCCTTTTTTATCAGTTGGTTAAAGATGTGCACCTAGGAAATGCAGTATAGACAATGCAGCTGTGGCAGAATCTTAAAGTGACATTAAACCCTCAGATTTTTTAACATAAACCAATACTGTAATGTGCGCCTTACTGTAATCCATGGTTGTTTCCCTTCTCTTTGCTGCTCTTCCTTTTAAATCCTCATGTCTTCTCGTGCTTGGGGAGAACTTTCCTTTGCAGCTGAGTGCCCCTTCTTGTAGTACTGGCTCAGGTTGCAAGCCAACATACAGACACCATGTATCCCTTTCAGAGACAAGGCAGTCTGCTGCAAAACAGAAGTTCTGCCCAGCATACACTTATGCTACTACCATTTTAGAAGGTCAACAAGGGCAGTGTCCATGATTCTCTGACAGGTTTACTTTAAAGCTCGGTCATCAAAGACAAGCAGTGCAAACTAAGATTAGTCCCCATGTGTGTAGCACCCCCCTGACCTCTAAGAGCATGTGGGGGACTTCAGAGACAATTAGGCCCGAAGCAAACAAAAAAAAAATAGGCGGAGGGCATACATGACTAAGTGAAATGGGGAAACAATGATTAAATAGTTAATTAAGGATGGGTTAACAAGGGGCAAGGTCCTTACCTGATTGGTCAGCTAAAAAGTTCAGGCGGAGCTTCTGCGGTGGTCGGAGGGTCTCATTGGAGTCATTCAGAGTTCATCGGATGAAGAAAGAACTTCCCGCCCGCCCGAATGCATTGTTGTGGTCCATTTTCTGTCATAGCAGTGGTGGCGTTTTTTGGGGGTCTTTTGAAGGCGGAGAACGTAGGTGATGGTGGTTAAGGTTGGGAGACCTGTCTTGGTATGGGTCCTCAAGTCATGGTGATATATGGTAGTCAAACAGGCAATTGAGATATGGAGGTGTCTGCGGTCGTTGTGCAGGTTGTCCCCGAGGCGGTGTGGTGTGGCTGGGGGCCTAACAGATTCAAGGGGTTCCGCAGAAACACCATATCCAGTGATAATTTGGGCATTCAAAAGACCTTAAAAAATCTCAGGGTGAATTGTTGCAATTTTTCTGTAAAGTTTATTGTTAATTTGTATAATAAAAGGGCTGTTATGGCCATTTAACTCCAGCAAGAAGTGTGGTCTATTTTATTGGGTTCAAGAGGGAGGTGGGTGGTCATGGCAGTCTTTGTAACTAGGTAATTTGGACGTCAGTTCTACATTAGTCAAGGGTGGGCTAGCATTTCACCTCGGGGACGAGTCCTTAGCTGGTTTGTGGGATGTAAAAGTAAAATTGAATGCCAGTCAATTTAAGGATTTTCTAATATTTTATTCTATAATTAACAAAAATGGGAGCAAGGGTAAAGGGCTACAGACATCTAGGACAGTACAGAACTCAAGACTCACTGACCACTTCCCAGCTTCACAGTGCAGAGGGCCTTTAAACTGATTGCAGTAACAATGTGTATTGAAGAACCTTATCTGGTTAGCAGATTTAGGATAGAACTCCCTAGGCGAGACACCAGACTTGCCTCTGATGTCTAAGCCCATCCTGGCTTCTCAAGCATCTCCAGCAGAAGAAGTTACTCCCTGGTTCTCCATCCCAGAAACAGACTCTGGCTGGGTCCAACAGCACAGTTTACACACCCTCGCCCAGGATGGATGCCTGGGGGGAAAGAAACTGTAACATGGTCAGTCCCGAATATTTATGCCCTCCCCGGCCACCACTGGCCATGAACCTCCTAGCGATTAGCTAGGGAGTCATACCTATTCATAACACCACATTATTGGATGTTCTGCATTGTGGCAAGGTCACAGCCAGCAGCAGGTTGTAACAAACAATAACAAAGAGCTTAGGGGAAACAAAATGAGCACAGACTATTAAATTAGCTAGTCTGGACACAGTCTAGCAGACCTAAACATTAGGGAGTCACCCCGCTTAGAGCAAGAGCACCTACTGAATTTGCTGAACATATAAAAAAAGTTCTCTAATAAAATTATTTGCAACATGCGAAAAATTCCTTTTTTCATCTAAACACTTTCTTCTTCTTCTTCCCCGAGTACACCTATTTCCATCTTTGCTCCTTCAATATTGTTTATATAGAATGGACTGAAAATTGTGCCTGTTCAGTAATGGTTTATGTGCTGGTATAGATAATACATTTCTGATTTCTTATAGTTAGAATGTATTTTTCCATCTTATATTTTAACAAATGGGAAGACTTTTGACATCGGGTAATGATTTTCCTTTTGTACAAACTGTATATAATGACAAACAATGTTCACAAAGGTTTATAAAACATGAGCACGCACTGACAAACCTATCTGTTAAGCTGAACAATGTCACACATATACAGTAGCTATGAAAATATGGATTCCTTTAAAGCTTGTGATTATAATTTCACATTTTCTGCCTGTAACATAAGTGTCGCGTATTATTCATTTTTCCAACTATATTCAGAGAAGGTGCACATAGGCGTCATTGTGAGCAGCAAGAAAAATACACTTATGAGAATGCCTGCATTCCTAGGAAAAAAGTGGATTGAGTTTAAAGTGAACCTGTCACAATCCTGGACAAATCAAGAAAGGCATAGGAGAGTGAGAAAAATACATAAAGAGACTATCTTCAGTGAAAACAAAATGTCAGAAGATCAAAGGGGATCTAGGCAGATTGAGTTTAAAGCCAAATAAATCTTCTTACACAATTATGTAAATACAATTGATGTGCTTCAAAAAGGTAAGTGCAGGAAGCCTATTGTTTTATTGATTTCTTTTTGTTGTGAAAGCAGCTTCAGTTCATGCTGAGGAACCACTGCCCTCTGTGTGAGTGCAGCCGTATCTGTTTGGTGGTCTGACACACTTACCCACTGAGTCACATGATAGAGTTCTGTAATGAGCAGAAAGAGTGAGCTTTGCTGATTGAAGAGATTGGAGAGATATAGATCTGACCAAAGCTGGCCATACACTGGTTGAATTTTGGCCAGGTCCTGCTGCCTCAGCTGAAATTCAACCAGTGTGTGGCCCCATTGGGATGCCCTCTTTATACATACTATTAGCATTGATGGGGAATCAATAGTTTTTTGCTTATTCAGCCTATGGTGCTGAAAGAGAGAAAAAATAAACTCCTAGGGGTTGGTTTATAAAAGTTTCATCCAACATATAGATGGAGCAAACTCCATTCATATGGCATTACAGCCTCTAGATGGCACCACAGAGCATAGACAAATGAATACGCTCATCTAGTGTAGGAAGAGGTTCGCACAGTTCACTGGGCAAACCCATTATGCATAGACCACATACATAGACCATAGTGTATGGTCAACCAAAGTGTGTTTGGAGTGGGGGTATTGTTGTACAGCTGCACAACAGAGATTGCGGCTCTTACACAGAGTGCAGCAGTCCTTCACAGGAAATGGGGAGGGGCTACCTTGGCGACCATGATCAATGCTTACAGGGATAGTTATTGATTCCTAACCACTTGTAATTGTATCACATGTAATTACATGTGGTATGTGAGTGTTCTGCTGCTTTCAAATGCAACCGCTGCCACCCAATCACTAACTTCAACAGATGACAGCTGCCACTTGTAAATGGCAGTTTTGGGATTCCTGCTGCAGGAAATCACAAGTACCTTCCACAGAAATTCCAAATCACACCTACTTGGTAGCTGTGAATGGGGGCATACATTGTAAGGTGAGAGTGAGTCATCTTACTTTAAGGCCTGCTTCACACCTGCACATTCCAAGAATGTGCAACAATTCACACTTTTTAATGCACGATCGCTGCGCATGTGCGGAGACGCACACAAATGCAAAATGCGCTTGTGTTGCCATTCATTTCTAATGGCACCCCAAATGTAGCCGGCAATTTGTGCGTTTTAATGCACAATCGCTGCGCATTTGTGGAGACGCACACAAATGTGAAACGCGCCTGAATTGCCATTCATTTCTTTTTTTTTTTTTATATAATAATCTGCCATTAATTTCTAATGGTACCCCAAATGTAGCCAGGAGGTTGCGCGATTTTGCACACAAACATGGCAGCAAAAAAACTGTGAAAAACTGCAGGAGCCTTTTTGCAGGGTTTGTCGCACGTATATACAGATGTATCTCGCTGCACTCCTTACCGGTTTGTAGTTTAACCTGTGGAGTCCAGGTGGGTGCCTGTAGTGACCACGGACGGCACCGTGAAGTATACACTGAATTCAAGGATGTCACCAGCACACCAATAGTTCAGGGAAATTAGTCCATTTAATAACAAAACAGTGCCATCCAAGTACAAGCGCTTTTGAGGCAGCGCAGGGTCCCCTTCATCAGGCAAAGAATGATGGTCATTCTTTGCCTGATGAAGGGGACCCTGAGCTGCCCCTAAAGCGCTTGTACTTGGTGTGCTGGTGACATCCTTGAATTCAGTGCCACATGTATATGACCCCATTGAAATCAATGGGGCCGTGCGGAAAATACGTGCAGATGTGCACGAACGTGCGACCCCAGGGCATGCATTCCCGGGATGCACAGGTGTGAACCAGGCCTAATACAATTCCTAGAAAGCATTTGCAGTTCATTGGTCTATGTTGATAGGTAAATTCACCAAAAACTCACCCTCAAGATTGAGCAACAAATACAACTAATGCAGAAAACAGCCCACACATATATTAAAATATTAAACATTCCACTCCTTTCACCTCTTTCAGTAAATCTGTCATCGCTGCACTCATAAATGACACCAGAAAAATACATGTTCCCCTGAATGATCTCATGCCACAGTCTGACAGTACTATAAAGTGCACTTCTATTCACATCATAACAACTGGGAGTAGCAGTCACAATAAAGATGTTCGTCATGTGCTAGTACTGGGCAGCGAGAAGAAGGTAAATAAGCCTGGGTGCAGCTGAGTTGAAAAGTTTAACAAATGAAGGATCTGAAAGTCTGGAAACCAGAAGAATTTGCTGTACTTTCTCTTCATGCGTGGGTTGGTGTCTGCTTGGAACGTTGCACAATATTCTTTTAATTCAAGGCATATACATGTGTTTTCCCCTTCCAAGTGTTTAACCATAAAAAATAAAAATAGCCTTCATTTTTTATCTATGGTTATCTATGGATTGGTTTCAGGCAACCCATGAACTCAACAGATGCTAATACGGTGAAGTGTTGGTCATTTACCGCCCTCTGCCGCTTATCTGTGCCATCGAAAGATTTATGTATCATAAAGCTGAACTCCAGACAGATGTAAAATACACACATTATTGCAGTTCTGTGTTCATTAAGACATCACTAAATGTATTTTCTTAGGTGAAATCAGTGTACCTACACCTAGTACCAGAGGCGTAACTAGAAATCACAGGGTCCCATAGCAAAATTTTGTATGGGGCCCCGTGATTTCTAGTTATGTCCCTTGCAGAGCCCACCTGATATACCAAACAGCCCACCTGAGAGTGACCCTGCAGAGCCCGCCATAGACTATCTATGGCTGGCTCTGCAGGGACTCAGAGCCCGCCCCGTCTCCTATTTCATCATTGGGCCCTGTCTTCTCTATCGATGGGCTCCGCCTCCTCTTACATCACTGGCCCCTCCTGCTCTTAGGTCACCGGGCCCCGCCTCCTCCTTCACTGCAAACGCCGGGTCCAGTCTCTTCTGTAGCAGCTGCTGGCTGTCGCTGACACAGCTCAGCGGCGGATGTGAGGAAGAACGCGCCGCTACACACATCACTGACAGGTTGTCAGTGATCTAACAGCGACGCGTTCCTCTTGACAGCCAGCACCCTGATATGCCATAGCGACCCAGGCGGCCCGCACGGCATCAGAGGGATGCCCTGGCTGGGCCCCCCTGTGCCCGGGCCCAATAGTGGCCACCTGGGTTACTATGGCGATTGTTACGCCACTGCCTAGTACCTAATACTAGGTGTAGGGACACTGATATAGTACCTAAATGTGTATGGATCCATCGTGTGGCAGAGCTCATGGGAAACAGCACAAGGAGCCAGCCAGATGTATTGCAATGGCCCTGTGCTAAAAAGGGACATGCAGAAAGGAGGATAGAACAGAGTGACAGAAAGCTGTGCTCATCACTGCATTTTACTATCAAGTCACAGGGTGGGGGAGGGCTTAGACCTATAAGTTTCACTTCACTGCAGCAGAGAACAATCAGGTCTCTTGCCATGGCAGACGGGGCTGTGCTGTGTGGCCCAGCTGTGTATTATTATTATTCAGGATTTATATAGCGCCAACAGTTTGAGCAGCGCTTTACAATATAAGGAAGACATTACGATCGCAATACAATTCAAGACAAGATGGTAAGGAGGGATCTGCCCGTGAGGGCTTACAATCTAAAAGGGAGGGGCAAGTGATACATGAGGAGGTAGCTGTGTGGGGATGTCATAAAACTGGATGGACAAAAATACACATTATTTGGCAGGTAAAGCAGATCTCATATAGCGTATGTATTTCATCTCGTTGTTTAGCTATTTGCCTGGAGTTCAGCTCCTTAGTTTTTGTTCCCTTCTGCCATAAAGTTTTGCTGCTTGTGGTTCTTTCTTCCACAAATGAAATGAAAAACAACCGTAAGAATAATCTTTATAATGAGATATATAACCTGCTTTAGTGATTCATTTTTCTAGCTCTTTGGTTGAGCAGATCATTTAAAAAAACAAATGGCAACAGAACAAAACGGAAAGAGTTTCAAAAGTTTGATCACTTTTTCTTTTCTATTTTTTTCCTCTCTTACATTTATTGTCATAACATGTTGTTCGGTGATCTGAACCTTGTTTTTTTTTTTCAAAAGCGAACTTGAAGTGTAACTGCAGCTAGGAAAGAGCCCATAATTGTAAATATAATCACAGATTATGTAACATTCCCATTGAATAAACACTTAGATAGAAAGGAGCTTGAATTACAGCATCTCCTTGATGTAAAGAATAAAGTAGGAGATGCTCAGACATAATTGAGATCACCAGACATCACAGGGGATCATACTGGCTAATGTCTGCTATGCAACTGGGAAAAAAAAAAAAAGAAGTCTAAGTAGCTGAACAAGTGCAGTCATTTGACACAATATCAGGCTTGGGGATAAAGTTCCACTTCAATCCCTGTGATGGTCTGTTTACCATCATAGAGTTTAAAGTGGAACCCCTAACAATGAAATTCTCTTACTTGCTCCATTTTGGTCTGTTAAATAAATTATTGAAACCATTGTGTTTTATCTATTTGATTTGTGCAAAAACATACCAACTGATCCTGCCAGACAAGCTTGCAGCTCTTGGTGCACTGAAATCAAAGGAGTCTTATAAGTCCTTCCTGGTTATCTGTGGACTACAGAAGATATGCACTTTTGTTATGGAGAAGAAGAGAGATTTGTAATTAAAACACACTTCCTTTCCTAGGCTGACAATGCAACTCCATTGATACAGTGGAGTAAGTGATTGTTGCCACTCTAAGGCAGGATTTGTGTTACTGATAGGATCATCTATTAAAAACAAAGAGAAAAAGGCCAGAGAAAAGTAAACCAATGCAGCCATCACATCTAAGGACTGGTATGCTTCAAATTATGGATTTAGATACACTAACTCTCTGTTCACACCTAGGCGTATCGAATATGCGCGTTTGTCACGCGTTTTTACCGCGATTCGCGACAAACGCGCATTTCCGAGGGCTACTTGGCTGTATCCCAATGGAAACGCGCGACAAAAACGCCGCAAAGAAGCTCATGTACCTTTTCAGGCGTAGGCCGTTTTGTAGCGCGTTCAGACGGGCTGAAATACGGCAAGGTGTGAACCATACCCATAGAAAACAATGGGATTTTCATGTTTGAGCGTTTTGTAGAGCGTTCGTAGAGCGTTGAACGCGCTACAAAACGTACAGGTGTGAACCAGGCCTCAAAAGTACACTGCCTGGCCAAAAAAACAATCACCAACTGGATTTAGCTAAGCAAATAGGTCAGAGCCTTCCATTGGATAATTAGTCTTGGTTCAGCAATGTTATGTGGCCAGAAAATGAGGTCAGCTGCCTACCTGAATATACTGAATGACCAGGTTTTTCCATCAATGGATTTTTTTCTTCCCTGATGGCACATTGGGCATATTCTAAGATGACAATGCCAGGATTCATTGGGCTCAAATTGTGAAAGAGTGGTTCAGGGAGCATGAGACATAATTTTCACACATGGATTGGCCACCACAGAGGACCTTAACTCCATTGAGACTCTTTGGGATGTGCTGGAGAAGACTTTACGCAGTTGTCCGACTCTCCCATCATAACTACAAGATCTTGGTTAAAAATGAATGCAACTCTGGATGGAAATAAATGTTGTGTCATTGCATAAGCTAATTGCAGCAATGCCACAGCGAATGAGTGCAGTAATCAAAGCTAAATGCGGTCCAATTAAATATTAGAGTGTGTGCCTTTTTTTGGGCCAGGTAGTCTATATCTAAAGCCAAATCTTAGGATAGGCTGATGAAGGATTAGAACCCCTTGATAGAGTGGCTGTCAAAGGGCGATGCTTTTAAAGGAAGGTAGAGTGGACCAATCAGTGGCTTGGTCGGAACACAGATGCTACCCTATGAAGCAAAAAGCGGCTCTTGAAGGGACTTTGAAGCTAGACATTAGCAAAACATTTATAATCAGCAATGAAGCCTGGTTTTACATAATGAACCCCAAAACAAAGAAACATAGAACTATTTAATCGAAGAATGGAGGAACATTACTAGTTATGAACTAAAAAAACTTTTTTGACATGCGTTACAAAAATGCAATGAAATAGAGTGTGATTGTACTGAGAATGTAAATAGGCATGCATTTTGGTAAAGGTCCTCCGTTAAAGTTGTTGGCATTCCTTTCATAAAGCATTTGAATTTTTCAGTTTGTGCTTGATAGTGATCCACATATAGACCTTCATACGACTATCAGGTCAGTCAGTGTAAGGTAACCAGGTCTACTGCGCATGTGCGTGGTCCCGTTTTTCGTACCATAGGAAAATGGGCACTTGTGCGCATGTGTGCGCATCGGGAAGTACCCGCACAAGCGCGCTAATCTGGCTCACAGGCACGCTAATCTGGCACACAGGAAGTGATGCAGTACCTCTGAATTGATCTCACTAGTTAAAGCAAGCACAGCCTGGGCATAGTTGCTGGATGGTCTTTCAGCTGTTCCCTGTAATTCTGTTTGCTTTGTCTGTTTACTGCTCCTGTATCTTGACCCGGGTTGAACCTGACTGCTCCTGATTGCTGCCTGCCTTCTGACCTTGGAATTGTTACTGGACCTTGCCTTTGCCTCATCCCTTGTACTTTGCTGCCCGACTGGTGTGACCATTGGCTTGTCTGACCTCGATTCTGCCTACTGTTCTGGTACCCTGCTGTCCGCCTGGTGTGACCTCGACTCTGCTCTACCCGATCCTGATTCTGGACTTCTGTCTGGCACGGTGTTGCCCCATCCACTGGCGCCCGTGCTACTTGCTGTTTCTCTGGCTCTGTTACCTTCCTCAGAGTTTGGGGGACACAAGGGTCAAGGGGAGCCTCCTCATCCAACCATTCTCCAGCCAGGTACGTGATAGTCAGTGTGGACCATCGCACATTACATGACCAACAAGTACAATTTGACAGTTATTTCCCTCGATCTCAGGACAATTCAATAAGAAGCACTGGATATGTGTTGATAGCCAGCTGTGGTTAACACATCTTTCTGGATCACAACTTCTTTGCAATTTATAACCAAGGATCTTTGCCAGATTTCAAGCTACGGCTTCATTTACTATGCATGCAAAGTGTGTCCAAGTCTCTCCTTGCTTGTTTTATTTATAGATCTGCATTCATTTCTACTGGCAGAAACTAGCTCAGGTTTTGCTTTGCTTGAAAAGACAGGACTCGTCTTCAGTAAAAATGAATATGCTGCCTGCTTTGTTACACTTTATCACAATTTATGGCCATCCTTACCATAGACAAAGTGGCTGTCTAAAGGCTTAATTGGACATGGTGCCTACATTGCCTTCAGCTGCTGTGTACCCTATAGAACCAGCACAGTTGTGAAAAATCCTCTTCCCTGCACTCTTCCCCTAGGGTTGCTTATGGCAGAAACTGCTGTGCACCGATGTACAGTGGAGATTATCAGGAGCAGATGGGGCTTAGCAACAGTATTAATTGGATGACATTTCCAGTGCTGACAAAATGACAGTGTGGCTATTTGGGATGTCAATATTCATTCTAAAAAATGTTTCTTCCATTGTTTGGTTCCCATCGCATTGTATGAATAAAGCCTATACTGGCAGGCTTGAAATGACAGGCACAGGTTTCTGTTACCATTGGCAGTGTTTGATTTGTCCTCATACTTAATATCTGCGTTCTCTGTACAGCTCTTTAGACTATATCAGAGCTCTGAAGAAGGGGGAGTTTCCCCCAAAACGCGTTTAGCTAGAGGTAGCGTGACTCTTGTGAGTATATTGTGTTGCATTATTATCTTTTACCAATAAAAAGGATTATTCACCAGGTCAGGTGCCCGGTGTTTTCTCTTTTTTCCTATGCAGTGTTCAGGATCCCTTATCTGTTATGGGGCGGCCGTGCTGGATTCCAAGTAACTCTTTGGGCCACAGGAGGGTTCCTTTTGGTTGTGTTTATTTGGCGCTGGTCGCGGTTATCTTTTTGTGGCTTTGGAAGAGTCCTAAGACTGTCTGAGCCAGTTCTGCACCCAATGTTTTGAAGCTCTATGTGTGTTTTGCATGCAAAACGTCAAGTAGGAAGATAGGTGAATTTTTTTAGATTCCAAAAAATGATGCCTCCATCAAGGTTTGATGCATAAAATGCCATGGTGTACCAGGCCTAGTAATATGTCGCTACACCCCAGTAATCTCCATTCTTCTATTTCCTAGACAATCACTCATTTCTGACACTACCTTGCTAACATCACAGGCTGCACACGACAAAGCACAACTGTGCTCGACTGGCATTCATATGTATTACCTCATGAAGGATTTCCATAAAAATAATTTTTACACAATGCGCCTTATTGTTGAGTGAGCTTTTGAACATAATTATGACAGGTAGAGATTACAGGTACTTAGGAAACATCAATCATCAGTAACATAAATAGGATTTTACAGGCAGTGACTAGGAATATTGTACAGGAAGCAGCTAAAGATATTAACATATCAATATACA